>NW_012101687.1:2459061-2521402 GCF_000951045.1 Mandrillus leucophaeus | reverse complement strand
ACCTTGTGATCCACCCGCCTCAGCCTCCCAAAGTGCTGGGATTACAGGCGTGAGCCACTGCACCCAGCCGACAGTAAAACCGTTGCTATTTATGTCATAACAACTTCACCTCCAGTAGAGCTGTCACACCAGGCAACATAAGGACCACATAAAGCTGCAAGATACCAAGGGCATCTAGAACAGTGAGCACCCATTTCTATTTGTGAGGATTAGCCAAGTTTCTTGGGCCAAGAGGTGGAAGTCAGCTCAAAGTTGATGCCTCCATCACCTAGAACAAGTCCAACCTGACTAATGGCTAGATGTTTAAGATGGTAACTTGCCATACTACACCTCCCTTTCTGATACTCTGATACTCTGATACAAAGCCATTCTAGCTGCATTCCTCTCCTTTCTGTTCCTCAAAAAGTCCAAGCCCTTTCCTGCCTCAGGGCCTTTGCACATTCTGCCCACGCTGTCTGAAATGCTCTTCCCTGTCTCTTCTCATGCCTCGTCCCTCAGGCCTCAACTTATATGTAACTTCCTTAGAAATCTTCCTTGACCACCGACAACTGAGTTATCATCTCTCACCTCACCTGAAGAATGTACTACCTACGATCTTCAACCTCTAATTGTCTTGCGTATTTACTTCAATACAATTAGGCTGCAGTTCCATGGGGTCTGGGACCTATCTGTCTTATTCACACTATATCCCTAATCTTATGACACAGGAAGAATTCAGTCTGTATCTGTAGATAGATTAAATGAATGAATCCCTGCATTCAGATCAAAATATCCAAGGGGAAGAGGGGTGGTGGGGATCCTTAGAAATGCATTTCAGCATCTTCCATCCTGTTGGAAATCCATTTTACACCCAACAAAATTCCTTTACAAGAAAAAAAGAAAAGAAAAGGCTCTCCTTGTGTGTATGAGTGTCCTTGCAGCACTAATTTTAGAAATTCTCATGATACATTGCAAACATTTTAATCCCTGAACAAGCAGGTGGATGTAATTTGCCTGAACTCATGTTTCAGTGTGCTACCCATGAATTGGTAAGATCTTGCTTGCTAGTGGTGAGAACTCAAATTTTGGTGAAGCAATACTCCATCAACATATCTCAGAAAGCTTACTCCCTTGTGACCTTCTCTTTGCATTGATTTATGGGAGCTATAAAACAAATGCCCGGTGCTGAGAAATAAAATTTAAGAAAAAAAAATTAGTCTAGATTTTGAAAATGAATTGCCCTATGAAAACATAAACACAAAATGATGTTGCCAAAATATGACACAAAAATTATTTCAGTAGTTCTTGAATCATCTCAAGGATATGGTCTTATATTCTGAAAACTGTCATTCTTGACATCTGTCAAATGGAAACGGTGAAGAAAGTCAAAGACAAGGGTGTCCTCTAAAAAGCACTGCCATTTAAGAAATTTTTTATGATCAGAGTTCAAAGCAAGGAAACTTCAGTGAAGTACTACAGCTCATCTGGCTATGCCAAGATAGTGCTCCAGTTTGCAAAGAGAAAGGTATATCATAGGGATAGAAGGAGGCCTGATCTTGCCTTACACTTGACCATCAGGGACAAGAAGAAATCTGCTAGAACTTTGTCTCTGGCATGAACGCCTTTGGACTTAACCTGAACCATTCTGATCTTTCAAGTTGCGTCTCCTACCACTTCCCAGCGTATACCCTAAGTTCATACCATATTGAAATCCTCACACTTACTAATACATGTCCTGCTCCGTTACATCTCTAGGCCTCTGAATACAACATTTGTTCTATCTGTAATATACTTCCCTGGGAGGTGATTGGATCATGAGGACAGTTTCTCACGGTTTAACACCATCCCTCTTGGAGCTGTCAAGATGACAGTTAGTCATCCCAAGATCTGGTCATTTAAAAGTGTGTAGCACCTGACCATCTTTCTCTTCCTCCTCCTCCTGCCATGTGACATTCCTGTTCCCCTTCACCTTCCCCCATGATTGTAAGTTTCCTGAGGTTCCCCAGAAGCAGAAACCACTATGCTTCCTATACGGCCTGCAGTACCATGAGCCAATTAAACCTATTTTCTGTATAAATTACCCAGTCTCAGGTATTACTTTATAGCAATGCTAGAACAGACTAACACAGCCTCTGAATACAGCCTTTCTTCTATCAAGTAAGGTACTTCCCTTTCCTTTCCTTTTCTATCGAGAAAAAAGCTACTCATTCCCCCAGGAATCTGCCCAGATACAACTTCCTTGGTGAAGTCTTTCTTTCTTTCTTTCTTTTTTTTTTTTTAGATGGAGTCTAGCACTGTCACCTGGGCTGGAGTGCAATGGTGTAATCTCGGCTCACTGCAACCTTCGCCTCCTGGATTCAAGTGATTCTCCTGCCTTAGGCTACCACACCCAGCTATTTTTTTGTATTTTTAGTAGAGACGGGGTTTCACTATGTTGGCCAGGCCAGTCTCGAACTCCTGACCTTGTGATCCCCCCGCCTCAGCCTCCCAAAGTACTGGGATTACAGGTATGAACCACCGCACCCAACCAGTGAAACCTTTTCAAATTTCCTAGGAAATTAGTGGCTTCTTCCCCTATGTTCTCATTGCCCTTTGGGGAAAGCTTGGTTATAGCACTTAGGATTTACATTTTAATGATTTATTCTATGTCTTTCTTTTCAGCCAGGCTGTGAGTTCTCTGAGTCAGCCAACTTCATTCATCTTTGTATCTTTACAGCATGATAGCTTAACAAATGCCGACTGGCTGGCTAAAGAATCAGAACTGAGACTTCAGCTGTTTGACTCCAGCTGCTCACCTCTGGACTGTTAAGATAAAGGAAACTGAGTGTAATATATTGTAACATGCTGGAGATTTTTCCATTTACAGCATTCTAAATGGTTTGTTACAAAAATTTGTAAGGAATTTTATATACCAAAGGAAGCATCAATGATCCCCTGTCTTCCATTAAATATGGACAGGCTGTAAATAAAAATTTTCTTCCCTTCAAGGGTATTTGAGCTTTTACCCTATAAACAGAATTCAGAATCCTCTTCATCCAGCCCACTTCATCCAGCCTCTGTGTCCTGGGAGGTCTTAACACTTGAGAATGGTAAGCCCCAAGCCTACCAGAAGAGAAGACCAGCTGTGTAAAAATTAACTAATGAAGTCCAGGATCACATAAATAGAATTGTGGTATGTGTGGTTACTTCTCTTCATGAAGATTTACTATCTAACCTGAACAGACATGCTGCTGTGTGACAGGAATTTATTTACCGTTCAAATCTGACCTTTTCCCATGTGGTGGGAGATTGCATTACACTGGGTGGCTTGGAGATTTATTGTACCTGTTTAGCTGCAGTGGCATTTCCTGACTGTTGGCTGCCAAGACCCTCCTAAACTCAAGTACAAAAAATCCTGACCTCAATGTCCCTCCTCCAAATGGGGGCAGATTTCTTGAGGGCAAAGTATTAATCGGTTTAAAGGACAAGCTTTATTGGAAGCAAGTGACAGCACAGGGGACAGCGTAATGATAAAAACACACAGGTTGCCTTCTCACCTCCCATACAAACTAAGACAGATAAGTTCAAGCAGGCTTGAGACCCTAAGAACCCTGCAGGCAGGTGGCAGATGCGAGATCTGAAACCACAGGGAAATGAAATAGGCTCCTCTCTCCCTCGCCCCCTCCTTGATTGTCCCTCTACTCCATATCTAGGTCACAGCACCAGTTTTGCCAATCAGAGAAGAGTCTCAAAGTGGCTTCTGCAAATGGCACCAATCTCAGGTAGTCTTTAAGCACACAATGAATTAAGTGCCATGCAGCTCTTTGTATCCTGTGTATATTTTAAATTTCCTTTTGCTAAATTTTTATTTCTCTTCTTTTCCTTCACTGTCATCATTTCTATAAATTTGGTGATTCCTTTTTAATATTTTTGTCTGCAAATATCTGTAAGGAAATTTAAAACTTAACAAATCGGGCTAAGAAAACACTATATGTTGGTAATTGAGTTCACCAAAACAGAATGTTCCCAATTAAAATGAAATTGATTTAAGATAGGACCATGTTAACTGAGAAAACTGTTTATATGCACCAAATTCAATACAAGTCACTTCAAGTGTAGCCTGCTTGGTTTCATTAGATTAACAGAGATTTATATCATAGACAGCAATCAGCCAAAAGAACGTGGTTTAACTGTGACATTGCCCTCCCACTGTGTGCAGCATGCGTCATTCATCACGGGCACATATAAAACCCCAAGGCACAAATGGGCAGGAGTTACCATGTTCTTCTAAAGGTATTTATTTTTTAAATTATACTCATTTTTAATTCATGTTGCCAGTTTATAATTCAAATTATAAAATTAAAACACTGGAGGGAAACCTAGACATTGTCTTGGATGGAGTTTTTCCAACCTCTTTTTAAAAGAAGAAACTTTCCCCAACTCGCCAAAACAGATGCCCGATAAATAAAATAAATAGCAGAGTTTCCCACTCACTGAGAGGTCTTGAAGACCTATTTCTTCGGGGCCTTTTCCCATCCTTGCTCTTGCCCTGGCCCCCAGCACAAGAGCTTCCAGGACAACCCGTAGGATTCGGAACTGCGAAATCTTTACTCAGGACGGTTTGAAAGCTGCTAATCTGGAAAGAACCTCTCACTTTATTTGAGGTGAGAAAAATGAATCCAACAGAGGTTAAATTACTTTCTTAAATTGACACAATTTTCTAATTGCTAACTTGACACTAGAACCCAGAGGTCTATACGACCAAACTGCTTCCCATCAATGTCCAGGTCTTTTCTGGAGCAGAATGCCAGAAAGCAAGCCTGGATGAAAAAAAAAAAAAAAACATATATATATATATACACACACACACACACACACACAAACACACACACATATATATACACACACACATACATAGTCATATATATGTATCTGTATATAATATATATATATATATAGTTAGCTGCCTCCTTTATTGACCAATATAGAAGTCACTTTTATTACACAATTTGATATAGCAGTTAATGAACATATGTTTTCCATCAGACATCACAATCGTGGGGTTTCTCCTGTTAAAAATGGCGCTGTTATTCTATATAATCTAGAACAAAGTGCAACATTTTGGTTGTCAAATTTGTAACATGAACAACTAATGCTGATTGCAGAGCATTTTAAAAATATAAGATGCTGCCTAATTTTAGAAATAAGAATAGAAAATTGTTCTCTCTAAATAAGAACATGAGTCCATGAGTCTTGCTGTGTAAACACTGCACGCTTCTCTCCGTATCAGTGGCCCATCTCAGGACACAACTGATGTAATGTCACAGATAAAATAAGGTAGCAACGACACAAGGAAGAAGTCAAAATCTCAAGTTGAAATAACCTATTTAGAGGTTAAAGAGCAGCTGCTGGCTGTAGGTGCTCCTTATTTGTTCTCTGCAGTAAGCTTATTTTTCTCTCTATTTACATCAGCCCTAAATGTAAGGGAACTATTTCCTGCTACTGTTAATTTTACCTTGTTTGTCCTCAGGGAAAGAGAAAAGACATAAGTTATTTCCAGTGTAGGATGAAGTGATCCAGCCTAATTAAATGCAGCAAGAGCTAACTGATGGATTAGCCTTTCATTCCATTAGCCCACATGCATAAACTGAAGTCATAAACATTTAGAAAGTTCTTTGTCATTTATTTTAATGCTTTTTAAATGTGCTAAGGAGAAAAAATGTATGATGTGTTTCTACAGCATTCTGGTTATGAAGGTTCTATCCATCAATAACTAATTGATTTCTATAATGGAATACCAGTTTACAAATAATGCTTCACATATGAGGCATTAATGCAGAAGTCTCTGATTATTGAAAAATATAGGCAAGAACATTTAGTGAAAAAATTGTATGTACTGAATTTCAAAACAAAAAAAAAAGAGAGAAAAAATGCTCTAGGTCTTTTAGAAAGAAGATTTAAAAATCACATGGATTCAAATTTTTACCATAAAGAAAAGAGTTCCAAAGCTCAGTTTACCACCCACTTATTAAACGCCTAAATTCCAGTCCAAAGAATCTAGCTCCACCTTCACAAAGATTACTGTAACAGAATTTAAAGGATTACTAAAATAACTAACTCTGTAGCACAGTTGCGTGGAAGGTTTACCTTAGTAAATCTATTAAGTCATAGTCACTTAAGTTTAACGTTTATGGTTCCAATAAATTTGAATTTTCAGTATCACCAGTACTTTGCCAAAATTGGTCAATTAGTCTGGATTTAGTTATTAAAAATACTTTAGTAGAAACAAAAAATACAAATAATTTCTAATAATTCACTTGTTTTCCATGGTTACACTGCTTCAGCTTTGTCCCAGCTAAGCTTCACTGGATATTACGTTTTAAGACCCTGTTTGTATTTGTAAGGTAGCTGAAATTGATGAACATTTTTCTTCTCAGGCACAAATGGTAATCTTACAACTGATTACACAATTCCTTTGCCATAAGCACCTAACTGACTTCTATTTTAGTTTTCATGTGGCCAATGTATCCTGACAAAAGAGAAAAAAATATGTAGAATTGGCCGGGTGTGGTGGCTCAGGCCTGTAACCCCAGCACTTTGGGAGGACGAGATGGGCAGATCACTTGAGGCCAGCCTGGCCAACATGGTGAGATCCGGTCTCTATTAAAAATACAAAAATTAGCCTATCGTGGTGGTGCACACCTGTCATCCCAGCTACTCGGGAGGCTGAGGCACGAGAATTGTTTGAACCCAGGAGGTGGAGGTTGCAGTGAGTTGAGATCGCAGCCACTGCTCTCCAGCCTAGGTGACAGATCAAGGCTCTGTCTAAATAAATAAATAAATGAATAAATAAATAAATAATGTAGAAGTAAAAAATACTTGCTATATAGTGGGAAATATTAAAAGTATTAATTTAGTTCTCAACATTCCTTTATGTTGCAAGGACCATCCACCCCAGACAATGTAGAACATCCTAGGAATATCGACTAAGGATAGCACCTCTCATTCAATGTTTTCTAAAATGAATGCACTAAAAGCTGCTTACAGTAAAATTATTAATCATCTTAAACCACCAGCATAGTATTCAAAGACCTTCTTTGGTCTGCCCTACTTTAAAACAATTTAGTTCAAGTATGTCTTAATGGCTATTATTTACGCCAAAGACCATAGGAAGAACAGAAGATGGCATAAGATACAGTCTAAAACTAAAGAAACATAAAATTCTATTGAGGAGACAAGATATGCGGAAGTAGCCATGCACTTCCTTGGGCCTTGACCTGTTAAATGGAATACAACAAGGTACGCAGCTCAAGGGAAAGCCTGTCACTGCTAGGTAATCTTGGGAGATAAGAGGACTCTAAGAGGCCTCCTGAGAAAAGAGGACCTGGCTGGCCCCTAACGAATGGGCTAATGGGCCAAAGGTGAAGAAAGCAGGGAGGCATAATCCCGCATAGGAAGCCATAATAGCAAATCTACAAAGGTGGTGGTGACCAGGTCTCACTCAGGAGATAGCAGGGGAATTTTCCTACAGAGAGTGCATTAGTCAGGGAGCAGGGACGATGGGGGAGAGGAGGGCAATAATAATAATACTATTCTTCTTATTATATATATAATACCATTATATATTATTATTATTATTATTAATTGAACATAATAAAGGGTCTCCATTGCTACAATGATGTGTTTGGATTTCATCCAGCAGAGCAGACATTTAAAAAAATATTAAATTGTGTCAAGTCTTATCGCATTTATAGTTGAAAAATAGCCACAGGAGCATATTTACCTACATTTAAAAAATGCCCAGAAAACAATCTGCGATGATACAGAAAAGGCTACTATCCATGGTTGTCTCTCCAGTGGGCAGCAAGTCGAGTTGGAATGGATTAAAGAGGAACTTGCGCTTTGTATTGTATACACTCCTGGGTTTAATGATTTTTTTTTTTTAATCACAGGTTGTATTAATGTATCACCTATGTACTTAGAAAACAATTTCTTAGGAGAAAATTTTGTGATGGTTTATTCCATTTTTAAAACCAAAATGTAATTAAAATCCAAAACGTGACTATTTTTTATGCAAAAGAAAAAAGTAAAATCTAGTTTGAATTTGTCCAGCATAGTCTTTGCTGGTTGGAACCTCGTTCTATTACTCTTGATGTTCTATAAGGATGTGCTCACTCAGATGTTAAGTATATATTAAAACAAAAAGATGCAAGTTTGGAGGGCAGGATAGCAACCTGCTAGAAGTAAGGAGTCTGAATTTCAGACAGAATTCACCTTGTGCACCATCAACACAGACTCTTGCCTTAGTTTGGTGCAGGGTGAACCGATCAAGAACATGAGTTTTGGAATGCTGGCTATAGCTAACATTTATTGAGTATCTACACTTGAAGTAGGTAAGCACTATTGTCACCATTATTTTACAGTTGAGAAAGCAGATGCACAAAGAGTTCATATAACTTGTCCCAGATGACACAATTGTAAGTGGTAAATCCAAGTCGCCTGATCCCTGAGCTTTGATTCTTAGATCTTACAATACAGTCAGGCCCAACAGCAGATCACAGCCCCCACCAATTCCATCACCCTGGAAGCATCATTTAACCTCTCTAAGCTTCTGGTTCCTCATCCATCAGATGAGAAATAAGATAAATTAAACGGTTTAGGTCAACACCTGGCAAATACTAAATGCTCAACAAATTATAGCTACCAATTGTTATGATATAGTTACAAAATAGTAATGTTAACCGCCAGACATCCTTTTCTGATTAGAGCACAAATTTCTGGTTCAAAAGATTGCTTTGAGCTTGCCTTCCACTTGCCATGGTTTTTTTGTTTGTTTGTTTGTTTGTTTGTTTTTGTTTTTGTTTTTCCCATACGTGCAAACATAAAGCATATGATTTTGGAAAAACTGAAGAACATTAGACTTAAAGCAGAGATACACGAAGAGCAAGCACTGAAATGCAAGAGGCTTCTCTACCTGTCCCAATTCACAGGTGATTGAGTCCGCATCTTACAACCAAAAAGAAGAGCTACAAAACAAGACTGTTTATCTCCAGAATGTCTGTTGTCCTGCACACTAGCAGTTTTCACCTGGGCCACTTCAGATCTCAAAAGGGAGGCAGATGTCAAAGGCTGGTCTAACACTGACATCCCCTTGTTATTGATCATCATTTTTGGAAGTTTTTTTAAGTCAACTTAAGCTTCAACCATTAATGTATTTTCTGCAATGAAAACTAAAATCAATCATTAATATGGTCTGTTTTGTAGAGTTTTTAAAAGCAGTTTAAAAAAAAGTTAAAATGCTGTTGACTGAACTACCCAGAGAGAATGTGTGGGAGGCGAGTTGAATAGTTTTGGTTAGCGGCTTTTGCATTCTGTCCTTTTCAACCTCACTTTTATTTTTAGTCATAATTTCCTATGTCAATTGGCAAGCTTTAAAAGGATTTTTTAAAAAATCTATGGTGACAAGCTGCAATCTAACCTAAAAATGTCATGTTTTTCTTTTCTTTCTAGGTGTTACTCATGGCTTTCTGAGAAAATGTCTTGAATATTTTATCAAATGTGAGGGGAAAAATCCATAAATATGATCATATTTTTATTATAAACAACTTGTTACACAACTACTACTGAATTCTTCTAATGGAACAAGGTCCTCTGTGACTTTGGTTTTCACTATTACTCAGATCCTTTGTGGCTTTGGTTTTCACAAGCTCTCTATTCCCAAATTTCTCCTCCGGAAGAGCTTTTAGTTTCCCAAAATTCCCATGGCTGAATTCACAAGATTTGAAGGTACGGAAGCATCTCTCACTTACCAGCAACTGCTAGTTTCCAGAATAGCCCTTTGATGAGGCCCTGATTCCCACTGTCGTACATTAACACTTCAGAGGTAGTACTTCCTATTCCTGCAACTTACTCTGAGCCTTGGGCAAATTACTTAACTTCCCTGGGCCTTTTTTCTCATTTTTAATAAAGGAATGATAATATCTACTTTGTGGGTCATTGTGGAGATATATGTTATTAAGTTCTGCTTGTACAATCTAGCACAGAGCAAGCCCATATATAATGCCTATTATAATTACTTTCCTTAAAATTATCTGATGACCGTAGTTAACTAAAGTCAGGAGGTGCTATTACAGTGAATGGTTACAGACCTGAATAACCCTGCTCCTTAGACCTCCAGGGAGTGCCGGGGGTCCAGATGCTGTCAAACGTAGTATAGTTTGGTGACCCCGTGCTCACAGTGTGGATCGAGACAGATTTGAATGTCAGCTCTGATACTTATTAGCCATGTGACTGTAGCAATGACAGATTACTCAGCCTCAGTTTCCTCATCTGTAGACTGGAGATGGTTTGTAACAGTGTCCACTTCCTAGGATTATTTCAAGGATAGAACAGCACAGTGCAGTAAAGCACATAATGGAATTCAGTAATTTCTCAGTGCATAGCTTGTAAGCCCCAGTCAAGGTGGCATCATATGAATCAAAAGGCATGTGGGTGTGCCCCCCTTTTATCCCTGGCAATTGACCTATCTCTTAGGGGATAAGACAACCCCATATTGCTTTTTCCGGTTTTGAAAATTAAAATGCTGATATATTGAGCCTACTTAAATTAGAATTCTCCTCTGCCTAATTATCCAGTAAGACAACCATTCTTACTGGTGTTTACTCACAAGTCTTTATAAGCATCACATGTATGCATGTATACTATTAATAATAATAGTGGAGACTGACCAAGAGCTTACTATGTCAATCTATTGTCTTGCATTATGTCATTTAATTTTCACATCATCCCTTTGAAGTACTATTCTCCTTTCACAGATAAGCAAACTGAAGCTCAGAGGTCAACTTTCTCAGGTTTACAAGGCTAATAACTGATGGAGCCTGCATTGGTACCAAGATGGTTTTAAACCAAAACTCGCAGCATAATATACTTCTTGCAGAATGTTCTGTGCTTTAAATTGAAAGTACAGAAGCATTAAATTTAAAGTATTTAAATCAGATGTTAAATACTTTACAGATGTAACTTCAACCCATGTGATGACAAGCCTTTGGCTAGTGCTGTTGCCTGTCATGCTTTGCAGTCACTGACACAGACCGCTGGGGACACAGCTGAGGCAGGACCAAGCCCTCCATTTTGCCACCTGATTGCTCTGGATTTCTGAACTGGGCTAAGTCGATGCTGTTTTTCATGAAAATCTCTCCCGTAGGTGGAATACAATGCAGCCATAAAAAAGAATGAGTTCATATCCTTTGCAGGGACATGGATGAAGCTGGAAGCCATCATTCTCAGCAAACTAACACAGGAACAGAAAATCAACACAACATGTTCTCACTCATAAGTGGGAGTTGAACAATGAGAACACACGGACACAGGGAGAGGAACATCACACACTGGGGCCTGATGGCAGGTGGGGGCAAGGGGAGGAAGAGCATTGGGACAAATACCTAATGCATGCAGGGCTTAAAACCTAGATGATGGGTTGATGGGTGCAGCAAACCACCATGGCACATGTATACTTATGTAACAAACCTGCACGTTCTGCACATGTATCCCATAATTTAAAGTTAAAGTAAATATATATATATATTTTATATATATATATATATCCATGGGATCCTGCAAAGAAAACAAAGAGGGAATTCTAAAAACCTAATAGCAACCTAGAGTTTACACAGTATTTAGTGAATGGAACATTCTGTCAATCAAGTACTCCAGTTAAATCAGAAGTGTCCGTGTATATATGGAACATAAAATGTCAGTTTTCAAAGAATCTGTATATAATTCCTAACACTTAAACTGGACATATTTTCATCTTTGTTTGAGAATTCAGAAGTCTGGGGTGTATCCTGAGGTTACTATCAGACATATCGATCACCACATTGTAAACTTCCAGTGAGGCAGAGAAGTACAATTTAAATGGGATTTACTGTATGACAGAGTATATTGTTTTTGTCCATGGACTGAAAGAATGTCTTAAATTTTTATTTCCATATTTTATCCTACATAAACCAGAATCCATGAAAGTGGTCAACTGAGTAAATAACATATAAATATTTTTTGTCCAGAATAGCTATGGTCAAGTTCACTTGAAAAATGGGCTATTTTCTATTGCGTTAGCCCTTTTGACTTCCCTAAAGTTTGATATATTGAATAACTGTGAATTTATACTGTGGACTTAATGACAAGAACTATGAACATAGAGATGGGCAAATGGAAAAATTACTGGAATTTGTCCAAAACGTTGGCTCTGGACTTCAAGGAAACATCAGAGAAACGTCCGACTTCTCAAGGTCCCCCTTTCCTTTACTCTCTGATAAACCTAGAGAAACTCTCCTATTCCCAGTCCTTGGAGTTTTTCTCCCCAGTCCTATTTCTTTACCTTCCTTGAGACTGAACTTCAACTTTCCAGGAGAGCTCAGGTCTGGGTCATCACTTTCTCAATGTCGTTGCCCCAGGTGAGGCCCTTGGGGAAGCCGTCTTCATTTTTGACTCTATCCCCAGTGGACTATGTCAGCTGAAGTTAGTACTTCGAGAGTTAAGGCAATACTGATGCTCTGCTGAGACCTCTGGGGTACTGGCATGTAGCGTAACATTGCTAAAGAGGGGAAGATTCTCTTTGAGTTCGCCCATAACTCAGGTATTTAATGACGATGCAAACACAAAAGTGATTCTTCTTGTCAGTAAATATGTAACTGTTGGTTACTTATTAAGATAGGTTTCTATGTGCTGGCCAAGTAGTGTATTGATAATGTAATTGTTTTCTTCTCATTAATTAAAAATATTAGAGGCAGCAATTGTATGGAATCCTGAATCAAACCTTGCATTCCACCCACCTCTAGCCAAAGAGTCCCTAATGGATAGCCTCTGCTGTATTCATTTCAGAGGAAAATAGAATTCTAAAGATGTCACTCTAAGATTATTCGATCAAACAGGAATCTAGGTACTGCTATGAATTTCGCAGATATCATAAGGATCTAGATCTTAAAATAGGGAGATTATCCTGGATTATCTGAATGTGCCAAATCTAATCATTTGAGCCCATAAGTCAGAGATATTTCTCTAACTGTAGTCAGAGAGATGCAGCAGCAGAAGGGGAGAAAGATGAGGCTGGGAGTGAAGGGGGTCAGAGAGAGATGGCGTGAGATAAACATTTAGCCAGCCTTTGTTGGCTTTGAAGATAGAGGAATGGAGCCATGATACAGGGAATGTGGGCAGGGTCTAGAAGCTGAGAACAATGTTCTGTGGACAGCCAGCAAGAAAATAGGGGCCTACTTTCTACAACTGCAAGGAACAGAATACAGTCAACCTGGTGAATGAACCTGGAAGGGATTCTCACCAAAGACACTCCAGTAAGAAACGCAGCCCTGGCCACACCTCAGCATTGTAAGATGCTGAACTGAGCCTACCAGACTTATAACATACAAAACTGAGAGAAAATACATGGATAATTGTTAAGCTGTTATGAAAGGAGTAATTTCTTACAACAGCAATAAGAAACTAACAAAATGTCCCAAATAAAAATGTATTCATCTCCAATGGGGACTTCGTTTTTTCCAAATTCCATGCCATATGTAATTTTCTAAGGAAAAAATACCTTTGTTTCAATTTCTAACCTTTTCATTTCCTTTCACTAGGATGTAGAGAGGGATCCAAAAAGTCCATATTTGCTCTAAAGTAGAAATCCATATTTATTAAAGGGTAAGTGTTCTATTGAGCTTCTAATGGCATGAAGTTTTTTGGTTATTCACACACTATTAGGGTACAGGAAAGTCATTGTATAACAGAAATGTTTGTTCATTTGATACAAAGCCAGTCAGTTTTGTGAGGCAAAAGAAAAGTTTTAAAATCCTATCAAATGCATTTAACTCCCAAATTAGACCTATCTTTTACAGCAAAGAAAGCCAATTTTAGAAGTGATCTTAAGGATCCTCAGTTGAATGTTGGAAAGCTTTAAATGTCTTGTAAGAGTCCCAGGAATGAATGCAACATCATTTTTATAAAATCTTGTAGTGAAAACTGAGGGAATTCAGTCAGAAATGCCAACCAACAATTCTAGTAGACCTTAAGGAAGTCATGATTTATTTTCCTCAGGCATGAGGAATCAGTTTTAACAAGTATGACGACTATATATATGTCTCTCTATCAGAGTTTCTTAGTGCAATTTGAAAGTGCTGACGTGGCAGTAGCACAATTTAACCCAATTTCATTTATTGTAATGCATGCTAACGTCAGCTGTCTTTGCAAGCAGTAACATGTGTGGAACCCTAGAGCAGCCACGAGAGGCAGTCTGACCTGACTGACAATGGAAGAATTAGGAAGATCAGTGAGCGTGTCCCACAACTGTACGTGGTCTGCGTTCCCACTGAGATTTCTCTTAGTGATAAAATCAGTAACCATCCATAAGGAGGCTTCTTGGCTCTGAACTGCCCTCTTTGTAACAATATGGTGTTGATATTAGGCAAAGAAGGGTCAGAAGAAAGCATGGCCCTCGATTTGGACCGTCTGCATTTCTGTTCACCAGAGTGTACCACAGAGTAATCAAATGCACAGTTTTCATTTTGTTTTTAGTTTGAAACAATAATTTCTATTGGCATATGTTTTACTTGAAATCCTATTTTCTGAAAAAAAAAGTGGAAAAGCAAATTAATTCCAAAGAAGCAAAGTCAGCCAATTTTGTAAAGGACTGAGACTCGAAAATCTGGATTCCATGTCTGGTTCTGCCAGTGAACCCGGAAGGTGAAAATGAACACCTCACGGGTTTGGAGGGCCTCGCCTTATACTCTCCTTCTATCATAATAAGGCAAACAAATAATGTGGTGCTTGAGGGCACGGATTTCCAAGTCACAGAACTGGCTTCCAGTCCCACCTCTGCCATTTAGTGGCTATGTGTCTTTGCATTACTTCACCTCTTCAAATCTCCATTTCTTTACCTGTAAAATGAGTATAATCATAGCTGTCTCATAGAGATGGTGTAATAATTGAATAACATAAGTTTAGCACAGTGCCTTGCACACAGTGAGCACTCACAAACATCAACTGTTATTATTATTACAACTATTAAATGGTACTAGCAGATACCTTTGTGCAACATAAGCAATATATCTTTATCAGGCAGTCCTAATTTCACATTTATCTACAGATTTACATAATCAGAACCAAATGATTACCAAATACATTGGTTTATGTAATCTAATTCCCAAAAAGTAAATCTCACTGGCCACACACGTTCTACTCCACAACTTTGTATTCCTGATGTGCCCTAATCTATAAAACTAACTCACACTGCATGAATTCAAATAACATTGTGTTAAAAAGAAAAGAAGAGAGAGAGAGAGATGGTGACAATGTGAGAAGGAAGCTGTTAGTACAGGGCAAAACCAACATGCAGAGGACAAACCAACCACATTTATCTTTGTCATCACCACCTGGCCCCATTTCCAAAGTTTAGAGACCATTTTTGTAAATTCAGCTTATTAATTGGGTTTCTGTTACCTACAAAGTCCACCATTGTCAATCTGGAGCCAGGGTTGAGCCCTGCAGTCTCAAGAAGCTTCCTAAAAATCAAAAGTAGCCACAGTTAGGAAGTCTTTAAGGTGTCACTTCAAGGTGACAGTCCCTGCCAGTGCCCAGTGAAGGTGTCCTGTTCTCAGAGGACCGAGGCATTCTGTTTAAAACAGTCAGGAAGTTTTTCAGATAACTAAACTTGTCAAACAAATGGAAACCTCAAAAACCTGGGGTTACCATATCTGGGTTTGTCACTGATGGGTATAATCTCAATCTCATACATATGTTGACAAAGAGTAATGCACTAAATAAGAAGGAAGATTTGTTTCTTTGCCCCCATTCTATGACTCCAAGAGCTAGACGTGAGCATGGGCTGTAGTTACATAAACCTTTGAGTCAGAATATACAGGTTTTGACCCTGGCTCTTTGTAACTCTGATCTAATTAAACTGCCTTAAATCTCAGTTTCCTTATCTATAAAATAATTTTATATATACACACACACACACACACACACACACACACACACATAACTGGACAATGATAAGGAATTAAATGGGCCTTCACATAGGAAATCCCCTAGATTTAGTATGTTTGTAATAAAGCTTTGTGTCCTGCTTCATGTCCCTTCCCTGACCTCTATCAACGCCTGATTATTCGTCAGCTGATTTTACTGATCAAGGATTACACAGATCTTTACTTTTTTTCTCTCTCTCTTTTCTGCATTTCCATAGTTGCCAGGCTCTTCATTTAAGGTTATCCTGACCAAAACAGGAAACCAAAGCGGACTTATCAAGCGTTCCTACAGAATGTTATGAAAGAAAATTACTAGTACTGGTCTTAAATAAAATTTGTGAATTTCATTTCTCTAGATTTTCTTGAATACTATTAAAAGCCTACACACGTTTGTATTAGTAATATAGATATAATGACCAATGTTATTCCTTCATGACTCACTTGGCTTAAAAATAGATGAAAATTGAAATAACATTTTAGTAACAAGATTGTTTTGTGTTAACTAATGCCATTTCTGAAGATCATTACCTTTAAGAAATATTTTCATGAAACCTAAATTTCTTCTTTTACCTTTCCTAAAATATTGTAATAACAAAATTTTCTTTCTACTTCTTTGGAGTTGATAGTTGTTCAAGTAACATTATAGCTCATAAGAGAGGATGAAATGGCTTCTGTCCAAGTGAGATATTATTCTAATTAATTATTAGCATTAAAATTCCAATTTAATGTTGAGCACACTAATAGACAGATGCTGCCACTGCTATGGGTCAATGATTTTATAAAAGACAATCTCATACTAGTCGGGTATGAAATTATATTGAGAAGTTGAATGAGCTAATGGCACTGTGTGTGCTGTGGGTGCATGCTCGTAACTCTTCTCATAGAATGCACCCCACAGAGGATGCCTGGGTTAGTCTAGAACTTTAAAAAAATAAAGATGATTTACATTCTTCAAATTGTGTTTATTAATAGCACTTATTGAACAAAATATAGTAAAGGGTCCTCTGGGGAATTTATCTCCAGGAGGGCAGTCTGGGTATAGAAATATTAATCAAGTAGAGAACAGAATTACAGAGCAGCATGCCAAAATGCCCATGTTCAACCTATTCCTCCACATGCGTAAGAATTTAGAGGTAAGAAAAAGGAAGCAGAGATCAGAGTGCTCAAATTACGAGGGAGTATTTCAGAAGCAGTAGTGGCAATGTGTATAAATGTGAGTCAGGAACCAGTAACTTGTGAAGAAGAGGAAGAAAGCTAAGTAACTAGCTGCTGTGGAATGCCTATATGAGAGTAAAAACAAAAGGTGGAAATATTCAAGGAAATTTATTTTTATTTTTATATTTATTTATTTACGTATGTATGTATGTATTTATTTTGAAATGGAGTCTCGCTCTGTCGCCCAGGCTGGAGTGCAGTGGCGTGATCTCAGCTCACTGCAACCTTCGCCTCCTGGGTTCAAGCCATTCTCCTGCCTCAGTCTCTCAAGTAGCTGTGATTACAGGTGCGTGCCACCACACCTGGCTGATTTTTGTATTTTTAGTAGAGATGGGGTTTTACCATGTTGGCCAGGCTGGTCTCGAATTCCTGACCTCAGGTGATCCACCCACCTCAGCCTCCCACAGTGCTGGGATTAAAGACCTAAGCCACTGCAGCCGGCTGAGGAAATGTTTTTTATCTTAACTGTGAAGACGGTTACCTAGGTGTATACATTTGTCAAAAACTCATTTAAATATAAATGTAAAATACCTGCAATTTTTAAAATGTAAGTTATACCTCAATAAAGTGGCTTTTTACAAGATCAAAAAATATTTTTAAAAATTAAAGAAGCTAAATCAGCAGGAGATTAATTTCTTCAAGGTTTATCTTTTTCTTTTTTTCTTTTTTATCATTGAACTTGAAATCTTTTTCAAATAAGTTGCTAGAGAATATACTTCCCAAAACTATGTTTTGAAACGAATTCAGTCATAAAAATAACATGATGGAATTGGGGTATAATTCTATTTAACTCTGTATACCATTTTATGACCCATAGCACAGAATTTAGAATAAAGTAGTTTTTATTCTTAGAATCTGATTAAATAAGGATGGTGTGTTTTCATGCACATTTCTCAGTAACATATTTAAATCTTAAATCTTCAGTTATAGATTAACACAAAATTTATACATTCCAAACAAGTATATTGCCTTTTCTGAAACAAAAGGTAGTGGGAATAAAGCTGTGGGTCTCCAGTCACTAGCATTAGTACCATTCAAAGTAAGGTGGGATATAGCAGGTTACAGAGGGCCAATATTCCCACTGCAATAACCAAAATTGCAAAAATTTTATTTTAAGGTATCAGAGTTCTCTGGAGGCAATGAAGTTTAGATTAATTCCAACATGAAGGGTGGGTAACTACTCCCTAGGCGAGTTGACCACAGTCACCTATCTTTTTCCCTTGAGGCACTTGGGAAGACATAAGTGCCACTGGTAAGAGGCCCATGGCTCTTGGACTAAGGAGAGTGAAATGAGCAGAGTCTTTGGTATCCACACAGATCTGGAAGACTGGAAACTAGAGGAGACCCAAATGCAAGACTGATTTTTAGCATTGATCATTTGCTATATTCTGCAACAGCGTGGGAGGCTGGAGACCTGGGGATGCTAAGCTAGAAAAGCCAAGTGAAATCTCCCACAGACTCTTGTTGCCTTGAAGACAAAATCCCACCGGACAGAAGGGGTCTGCAATAATACAACTAGTCGCTCCCTGAAGACAATTTGCATATTTTAAATTTGCCTGGAGCAAGAAGTTAAATAGTTAACACCTCAAAATCTTCAAAGGGCAAAATTTCAGGCCAAAGAAAGACACCTTTCAAAATTTGAATCAAAAGCCTGCATAGACCAGGGCTGAAGAATAATAAAAAACAAAAGTAGACTGACTTTTTAACTAAACCCTGGCTCAGTTCAGTCCCTGGGTGCAAGGCCAAATCATGATCCCACAGAAAACAAGGGCAAAACTTGATTTTTAATATGAACACAGGCCACGGTAGCACAGCTTCACAATTCTTTTGATCGTTTGGGTTTTAAACAAGAGTTGCCAGAAAAATTACCAGAGGATAACACACTTTATCTACCTAGTAGAGGGAAAGGGGGAACTATCTGGTAAAAAAAAAAAAAAAAAGGCATCATGCAGAGATGTTACTATTCTCTTAGATACAATGACCAGAATACAACCAAATATGAACAGACATATGAATAGGCAGGAAAATGTGATCAAAATCAAATGAAAAAAATAGATAATGTACCCACAGATGATCCAGATGTTGGACTAAGTAGACTAAAACTTCAAAATAGCTAAGTTAAAATGTTAAAGAAAATGAAGAAAAAAATGGGCAAAATAGATAATAACATGAAAAAACTCAACAGATACATGAATTACATACAAGAATAAAATAAACATTCTAGAATAAAACTATACTGTATCTAAAATTAAATAATTGGATATCCTTAACAGTGACGTGGGCACAATAAAAATAAAATTAGTGAGCTAAAAGATAGTATAAAATATCCATATAGAAGCACGGAGAGCATAGGAAGAATAACAAGAATAGAACAGAGAATAATAAAAAATACATGGAAGACAGTCAAAAGGTTTAATATGTATGTATTTAGAGTTCCAGAGGAGAGGAGAGAGAAATTGGGGCAGGAGTAATATTTGAAGAGAAAATAGTTTTGTATTTTCTAAAATTGATGAAAGACATCAACTTGTAGATTCAAGAAGTTCAGTAAACACCAAGCAGGATAAAAACAAAGAGTCATGCTGGAACATCCTGGTTAAAGTGTAGAAAACCAAACTTTAAAAAAGGAAAAAAAAATATTAAAAGCTGCCAGAGGTAAAAAATACATTACCTACAAAGGAGCAACAACTATATTGAAGGCTGAATTTTCAAAGGAAATTGAAAGCCAGAAAACAAAAAAATAACATTTTTAATATGCTGGGGTGTGAGGGTGGGGGCGGGGGGGGTGTAAAAAAAAATGCCAATCTAAAATACTATACCCAGTGAATGTATCCTTCAAAAAATAAAGTGAAATAAAAATGTTTTCAAACAAAAGCTGAAAAAACTTGTACTGTGAGTGTACTAAGGGAAGTTCTTCAAGTTAGAGAAGGTAACAGAATGATAGCTAACCGAAATTACAGTAAGAAATGAAACGCAATAGAAAAGGTACATATAGAGTTATGTTCAGGCCAGGTGCAGTGGCTCATGCCTGTATTCCCAGTACTTTGGAAGTCTGAGGAAGGCAGATCACCTGAGGTCAGGAGTTTGAGACCAGTCTGGCCAATGTCATGAAACCTCCTCTCTACTAAGAATAGAAAAACTAGCCAGGCGTGGTGGCACATGTCTGTAATTCCAGCTGCTCGGAAGGCTAAGGCATGAGATTCGCTTGAACCCAGGAAGCAGAGGTTGCAGTGAGCAAGATAGTGCCACTGCACTCCAGCCTGGGCAACAGAGTGAGACTCCGTCTCAAAAAAAAAAAAAGTTATATTCACTGCTTTAAACACAGTAATAATGTGTTTTGTGAGCATTAGAACATGTAAAAATTAAAATATATGGATATACGACTACAATAGCACAAAGGGTAAGAGGCAGTAACTAAAGTTAAACCATCATAAGCTTTTTCATTGTTTGAGTAAAACTTGTGGAAGGTGTTTTATAGTTAGTTAGGAATGCATTTTAAAATTTCTAGAGTAATCACTAAAAATAAACACAAGAGTGCATATTTAAAAAGTTAACTGAGCAGAAGAACTTAACCAATATCCCTGATGACTAAACCTTTCTCAGATCTACAATTCAGTCTATAATCATTGGCCCTAGAACATGAAATTTTATTACGTTCCCCCTGGTGGTTCCTATGCTCACTCATTTCGTGCCCACTGCAGTAGAACTTAGAAAAACATCCAGCAAATTTTTTAACAAATTGCTCATAGCTGTAATTATTAAGTGCCACACATTGTAAAAATATAAATCTATTCAGAGGCCACTAAAGAAAAATAAACAAGCATAAACATAAATAATATCTAGCAATGAATACAGAGGAAGAAGATAAAGTTTTAGCATCCAGCGCAGTGTTCCCAAGGCACCTTCTATCATAAAACAAAGTAGAGGCCAATGAATACAGAAGAGTTTTCTCATTATCTCAGGGTTTCCCTGAACGAAACCATTAATTCTTCCAAATCACAGACTCCTGTAGGAAATGAACCACTGCTGTATCAAAAACAGGAATGAGATCACCAGATTTTCTTTCTCAGCTTTGCATTCTGACAACAATCCCAGGCTCAGAGGTTAGGAGGGATGGTTTACTGACATTTTGACAAGAGTCATGGTAACTACCACTACCACTGCTGATGCCGCTGCCAACCCTGTGCCTGCTGTTGATACTAACACTTGTTTAGCACGTTAGTTTGTAAAATGTGTCAATATGCATTATTTCTTTACAGAAGTCCTAGGAGAAACATATCATAATATCTTATTATTATCACACATAAGCTTATATGTGGTAAGAAAACTGCAGCTCTAAAGAGCCTGTACATTTGGGGACATGTTTGCTACATGGCGAGCATCACCTAATACAGCAACCAAAATTAATATTCTGTCAGTGCTACTGTAAAACTGTTCAGGTAAGCAGTTGGCTTTCTATCTGTAACAGTCATTCAGCTTGTTCAATATCACAGGCCTAAATCCAAATTGTATCCTTCATAAGAAATAAAAATCAAATATAATGAAAGATGAAAGTAAATAGTAGTGAAAGGAATCAAAGGGTTACAGTTACATGCAATGAAGACCTCAGTTGTTCATTTAATAAAGCTGGAACTATCCAAAATACACAGAGCTTTATGTGAAAATGACGAGAATTGAATACAACGAGAACTGACGCTCTTCATTTTACAGATATCTTAGCAAAAGCAAGTCAACCCTGAAAGGTGGGACATACAGAAGCAATTAGAAGACAACATGCAATAATGCCCTTTATGGCTATTTATTTTAATGTCTGTTCCCAACCTCCCACTTTAAACTTAATCCTCACTTTTATCTCTAGCATATAGCACAGAATCTGGTATGTATCAGGTTCTCAAAAGAATATGTCTGAATAAATAAGACTTGCCTAACCTTGCAATTCTATCTTAGCACTATCTCACTGCTGTTTCCCGTAGATGTGTCTTATCAGCTTCTTGGAGCACAAGCGGCCATGCTAGCTCTCACCTGATTCCCCAACAGCAAATATGTCTATATGTGCATGTGCATGCACACGTGTGTGTGTGTATGTGTGTTTAAAGATGGTGAATGTTTCAGTAACCTTCCAAACAATAGAGTAGACAGAAGAAAAGAGTTGAAAATAAGGAGAAAGAAGGGATAATAGAATGAAAACTTTTTTTGAACCTTGATTTGAACACAGTCACAATAAAAGAATTTTTTTAGACAAATTAGGAAATTTGAATATGAAGTAGCTATTAGTGATATCAAGGAATAATTTTGTTAGGTATGATAATGTCATTGTGGCTACACAAGAATATGTCTATTTTCTTTTTTTTTTTTTTTCTTGAGACGGAGTCTCGCTCTGTCACCCAAGCTGGAGTGCAATGGTGCGATCTCGTCTCACTGCAACCTCTGCCTTCCGGGTTCAGACAATTCTCCTGCCTCAGCCTCCCTAGTAGCTGGGATTACAGGTGTGTGCCACCATGCTCAGCTAATTTTGTATTTTTAGTAGAGATGGGGTTTCACCATGTTGCCCAGGTTGATCTTGAACTCCTGACCTCAGGTGATCCACCCACCTCAGTCTCCCAAAGTGCTGGGATTACGGGCACGAGCCACAGCGCCTAGCTGAATATGTCTATTTTTTAAAGACCTACAAACTAAAATATGTAAGATGAAAAGCCATGGTGCCTGGCCAAATCTAGTAATTGTTGATTCTGGATAATAGATACATGAGCTAATTATTCTACTCTCTATATTTTCATATATGTATGCACAGTTAATAATAAAGAATTTTAAAAATACTATTAGTCATTCACATTTTACGATGAATAGATTCCAACAAAGTAAGGGTAGGAAGGACAATGTAAAATCACAAGGACACGGTTCAAGATCAAGATCTAGCACCTCAGAAAAATGAGTCTCAATAAGAGTCTCAGCTTCCTCATCTGCACAGCAGAGATAAATGATCTCTGATGCATTTTAAGTGACTAGGCTACTGTAATTTTCAAATGAGAAAACGTGTATAAGGGCATTTAGAACAAAATCTTTAAAGTGACTCTGTGGCGCAAAGGATAGTGCATTGGACTTCTAGTGAAGAATAAAATCTTTAAAGGACTATGTCACTGCAGTAATAATTTAGGCAGAGCCTAAATGGTATCTGTAGAACAGAAAGGGAGACTGCCTCCAGGCAGATGATGACATAAAGCTCTCCTTTGGGCTGACACAGCCATACCCTGTGCTGGTTGGGGGCAGTGGAGCCACTAGGCAAAAAAAAAAAAAAAAAGAACGAGACAGGGTAGGTGAGGCACAGCTGGATTTCTGCTCACTCTCCCCAGGCTAGATGCTTTGGGTAACTCTACAAACTCCCCATCCTTTCTCTGTGTTTCCAGATGTAATCCAATACTGTCCTTGTAACTAGGTGGAAGCAGCCTCTCTTCATGAGTTTGAGCGGAGTGGAAGAAAGAGGTGGAGAAATAGGAGGAGATGGATTTCGCAGTAGGTGCCTTTCTGCCTGGTGTGCTCCAAAGAGCAATGATTGGCAAACTCCCACCAGGTCCACTGGAAAGCAGGTGAGACAGAGCACCAGGAGGTGGAGCATAGTTCAGAGAGGGAAAGGAGAAGAACTCAGCAATATGACCACTACCTCCTTCCTTCAGTCATGCCTTGGGCTGGCCCAAAGTCTTACCATCCTCCATGCAGAGCTGCCTTGCGCTTGAAAGATGAGTAAGCCATGTGGGCTGACAGACCTGAACCAGAAGCAAGAGAAACTGTCTTGGGTCAGGTTTCTGTTTCCCATTCTAAATTAACTTGCTGCAAATTATTAAACCAAAGGCCATTATCTCAACATCACAAACCTTATTTCTAATTAAGATGATCAATGCCTCTTTCAGAATTATACATTCCAATTAGCAGGGAATAAGGTTATTTCTACTGTGCACTGGAATGCTAAAATTATCCTTAAAAAGTTTTTAAAAAATGCTTCAATTATCTGAAAGTATTAGTCTTCTGTCAGGCTTGTTCTGAAATATGGGTTCTTCATATTCCACTTAATGGAATTATAGCTTCATTGAATATATTTGCTTGTAAAAATACATTCTTCAATATTTTAACAAAATGTCTCTCAATGTTTTGTTTTGTTTTGAGCTGGAGTCTCACTCTGTTGCCCAGGCTGGAGTACAGTGGTGCGATCTCGGATCACTGCAACCTCTGCCTCCCTAGTTCAAGCAACTCTCCTGCTTCAGCCTCCTGAGCAGCTGGGATTATAGGCACCTATCACCACACCTGGCTAATTTTTGTAATTTTAGTAAAGACAAGGTTTCACCATGTTGGCCAGGCTGGTCTCAAACTCCAGACCTCAGGTGATCTGCCCACCTCAGCCTCCCAAAGCGCTGGGATTATAGGCGTGAGCCATCACACCCGGCCATCTCTCAATGTTTTTAACTAACAGCACATGTGTACCTCAGCTTTGAGTTCTGCAATGTCTCATATCCCATGTGCATGTTATTTGCATCTAAAAAATTCACCTGACCTTATTATAGAAGATAATTTTACCCAATGGAGACACACAAGACCTGGCATTAGATTGTCTGTGATATTTCCCCATCATGTAATTACTCAGTGCTTTTTAAAAAGTGCTATGTGCTCTGCAGAATGATGATCTCACCACAATGTATTAGCTCTCTTCTAGACACGTATGTAATTACCCAAGGTTCATCTTGCCCACTGCTCACAAAAGCCAATGCACCAAGAACAGTGGGTTTTTGCAATAGAGAAAGACTTTAATAAATGCAGAGTCAGCTAAGCAAAAGGACAGGAGGTTATTATTACTCAAATCCGCTCCCTGAAAATTTGGAGGCTAGGGATTTTTAATGATAGCTTGGCAGGCAGAGGCCTAGGAAATGGGGAATGCTGATTGGTTGGGTCAGGGATGAAATCATGTGAGGGGGTCGAAGCTGTCTTCTTGCCCTGAGTCAATTTCTGGGTGGGGCCCACAAGACCACATGAAGCAGTTTATCAGTCTAAGTGGCACCAGCTGGTCCGTCAGAATGCAGGATCTGAAAAATACCTCGAACACCAATCTTAGATTTTACAATAGTGATGTTATCCAACTGGGAGGTAAGAAATCTTGTGGCCTCCGGCTGCATGACTCCGGAGTCATAATTTCTAATCTTGTGGCTAATCGGTTAGTTTTACAAAGGCAGTCTGATCCACAAACAAGGAGAGGGTGTGTAGCCTTTGTTTTTAAGTTAAACTATAAACTAAATTCTTCCCATAGTTAGCCTACTCCCAGGAAAGAACAAGGGCAGCTTAGGGTTAAAAGCAAGAGGAAATCAGTTAGGTCAGATTTCTTTCATTGCCGTAATTTTCCTATGTCAGATTTTTCTCACTGTCATAATTCTTGCAAAGGCAGTTCCACGCAGACCCAATTAAAAACTCAGAAACATGGTTTCTAAAAATATAAGGCTAGAACTAGACTTGAATTCTAGGTCTGTCACTCCCTACCTAGTAACTTGACTTCTCTTGCTTTAGGTTTCATCACCTGCAAAATGGGTTGATGAGGAGACTAAGTAAAATAATGTATGCAAAACTTATATCATGTAATAAATAGGTGCTCAGTAAATGCCAACACCACCTTACTCAATATCCCATGTATGATAATGGCTGAATAAATAGTCATTCATTTAATTGGAAATACAGTCCCAAAGATGCTTTTACTAGTTCTGCAAATGAGGAATGTTATTTCTAGTAGTAGTTATGGTTCAATCAACAACTGGATATGTTCTGGGCAAAATTTCCAGTAAAGCCAAATTGGCCCTGGTGCCTTCCTTGCTATTGCATGCTGCCTGTACTCACCTTGGCACTTTTCTCTCTGGCCCCCTCAAAGAGGCTCCAGAAATGCTGCCCTTTGTTGTCTCGCATTATAACCTCCAAGAAGCCTTGGAGTCCCCAGAAAGCAATCTGACCAAAAATCAATTCTTATCTGGCAATGACTGTCTAACTTACCCAGAAATATGTGCATTTAAAAAAAAAAAGCCCAGGATGATAATTCAAACAAAGAACAAATTGGCAGAATTTCAGGCGGCACATCGAACAGAAGACCTTTTTTTGCATGGGAGAGGCATCTGGGGACAAGGACAGGTTAGGACCAGGACCTCTTAAATTATAGCATTTAGTCTGCTCATGGGGCTTCAATTACCCAATGAGCAAAGTGTGCACTCATGAGCGTGGCTTCCTCTGTGGAAGGAAGGGGTTAACACTCTAGGGGCCTTTTCTTCTGGAGACCCTTTGGCTGTATGTTTTTCTCCCCCAGCACCATAACTCTAAGAAATATCAGCTGAAAGTATGAAAATCAAAGTTTCATCCCACAGAAATATTTAAATACTGTAACTTCAGTAGCATTTTTGTCCTAAAGTGGGAATTTGTGATAAAAGAACATTTTTCTTCAGATAAGAAATTATTGAATTCCAAAAGTAATTTCACTTCCAGAAAAAATAAAAATAATAACTTCCAGAAACTGGAATTCCTTACATTATAATTGTAAATGCTTATAGATTAAGAAGAATAGGATAGGCCCAGAATGGTGAAATCCACAAATAATCCCTGGATTTTACTGTCTGTCATCTTTTTCAACCTATCTTACCTCAAATATTTTTATAAAAAATGTGAATAAGCAAGAAAGCCAACCAGTTTTACAAATGCTAGCAAACAATACCCCCCAAATAAATTATGATGGTAGCAACAGTAGTGGAGAAGTTAATGAGGACAGGAAAAGTGTAAGTAGGGCCAGGGGTACTTTTATTAACTAAATGATTTCTGAATCATTTACAATTTTGCCTAAAATAAAATCCCTCACCTTGGCTTTGATAGTGCAGGAAATAGTATTTTCACACCAAAGCTGTAGGAGTATGTATTACCATTTACAAAGCTATCATTTCTTTTTGTTTATCTTGTCTCAAATGATTTTTTCCTTCCATTTCTTATAGCTCAAAGCAGAGAATGATGGAAACGAGGGGAACATTTCCCCTAAAAGTACCAGCAGACCTTGGCTGAGACCTGTCCCTTTAGATGAAGTTAGGTGAGGATATTAGGGAAAACTAGAACCTGTTCTTATCTTCTCGAAATGTCACTCACAGAAAATAAGCATTAACTCCTCTGAAGCACAGCGAGAATTTTTCCTCAAAGCCTCTTCACACCCTACCTCAATTATGGCCCCACTCACTGATGCTCTCTGGGAAAAAGTGTTTTGGAGGAATCAGAAGTGCCAACACCAATAGTGCCACCAGGAATGCTGATGCCAGACCCCCCAGGTGGTTTGCCTGTCAAGAATGGCCTCCCAGACAGCTTCTTCTCCTAGAAATGTAAATACACACAGCTGGTTCTCTTTCACACTTGAGATAAGCCAAGAGGTCTGAGTCCAAATTCTTACCTCCCTGTGGGTGGAGACCACCTCACCCAGCCAGAACAGTCCCAGGCCTCTCCAAGACTGCTCCCCCTTGGCTGCTGTTCTCAAAGTGTTGCCCCTGGCTGCTTTTACCACTCCCGACTTAATGTAAAGTCAAATCTTGCATTCATTCTTACTCATTTTATCAGCGAGTCTTTTTTCCTCAGATACCTCCATTCTCCTTTCCTTGTTACATAACCAGTACTTTAGAGAAACACGGAGTAGCTGGGTTGAACATCTTGCCTGCAGGGAGCTACTGAAGCTCTAGGAGCAATGAAGCCTTCTTGTTTTTGTTACTTTCAAAGTTGCCTCACCTTTCCCCCTTTTCAGTTTTCCAACGCCTCTTCCACTAGTTTCCATTATAAATGCCCTCTACTGCCTGGCATGGGTTCTGTTTTCCAGACTGGATGCTGACCATTGCAAATAAGCCTCAGCAATGGTTGAGTTCTCCAGGTTTTTTGCTGATGTTGAAGAATAGATGATGATGGGGTTCAGGACACACCACACCAAAATGTGACTGCGGGAGACCAGAATATGCCACCCAAAAATGTACCTTTTTGGCATATTGATTATTTTGAGCCGGTTATTTTGAGAAACTGCAGACACAGAATGTCTGAAAAGTTACCCTTTTATAAGAGAAATTTACATCAAGAAAGGAAACTTCCACTTGTAATGGTGGTTCCCTCTCTGCACCAGAAAGAAGAAGACAACTAAATCTCTAGAGACTCAATCAATGGTGAAGGCATAACAAATCTTACCTTTGTTTAACGTGCTTTTCATGGCCGTCTCCTCTTAATTTGGCCTTTCCTCCCAACCTCCTATAATTTGCCTCCACTCTTGTCCCCCAGCCCCAAATCCCTATTCTTTTCTGTAGTTCCAGGTGACACATAAACCTTAATCAGCTGACCGCTTCTTTAGGTATCATACTTTTGTGGGACTCTCATGCACATGTACATAATTAAAATTGTTTTATTCTGTTAATCCTACGTCAATTTAATTTCTACACCAAGAACCTAGAAAGGTAGAAGGAGGCAATTTTTCCTCCCCTACAACGGTTTTGCCTGGCCCTCTACAATGTGTTCATGTCCCTTGTGTGTCTTCTTGCTACTGTGATCTGTTTCTATCCACAGAACACCAAACATCAGTGAGGGGAGGAGGGTCTCACACTAACCAATTCTCTAACTCTCAGGACACCAACTGGGTGTCCTACAATTCAATTCTGACACTATGTACCTGGAGCTAGCATCAAATTCCATAGGTTGAGGGCCCAGCCCCACAACAAGGCTACCCTCATTTCAGATGCCAATCCGAAATTCAGACCTCCCATGCTTCTGACCAACTGGCTATAAATCAGGGGTTTCCATTCTGACAAATGGTCATTTTTAGGTGCTCAAAGTTAAAACAGAACCAGGCAGCATGGCTGGGTGAGGGAGCAGTCAGGTACTCTGTGTTCTCAGAAAGATATTGTAAAAGTACCATAGGACCTCCCTTTCTACAGTCAAGCCAAACCAGCTCCTGTTTTTGGTACCAAGATAAACTGTGGCCCAATACACCCCTACTGGCTGTTTGAAAGAAACATCTGACAGAGACTTCAAGTGTGGGGCTTGGAAGCCAATCAATCAAATATCAGCTGTGTCAACCAATCAGGACTCAACTGTATTGACCAATCGGAACTTAGCTGGGCCAACCAATCAGAACTAAGTGCGTTTCAATCCTTCATTTGTATAAACAGACCTGGTTGGGAAGCTGGGCCGGAATTTTGCTATAAAACTCAAACTCCCTCTTTGCTCTCTGGAAGGTAGCTTCCTTTTACTCCAAAGGCTGCTTCTACCAGTTTGCAAACTATTTACTGGAAAAAAAAGTCTCTTTCCTCCAAATTCCTTTTCCAGAGAACTTTTTTTACAGCTCCTAGCAAACTCAAGGAACTCAGGAAAACTCTGCTTACATTCACAGGCTTATTCTAAAGGATACAACTCAAGAACAGCCACATGGAAGAACTGCATTGGGCAAGGTATGTGGGAAGGAGTGTGGAACTTCCATGCTGTCTCTGGGTGCACCACCCTTCCAGCACCTCACTGTGTTCACCAACCTAAAAGTTCTCCAGACACTGTCATTTAGGGCTTTTATGAAAATTTCATTATGTGGGCATGGCTGATTAAATCATTGACCATTGGTGCTTGACTTAATCTCCAGCCCCTCTCCCGTCTTCAAAAGTTAGGGGGTGGGGCTGAAAGGTCCAGCCTCTCATTATGCCTTGGTCTTTTGTTTTGTTTTGTTTTTTTATTATACTTTAAGTTCTAGGGTATATGTGCACAATGTGCAGGTTTGTTACATATGTATACTTGTGCCATGTTGGTGTGCTGTACCCATCAACTCGTCAGCACCCATCAACTCGTCATTTACATCAGGTATAACTCCCAAAGCCATCCCTCCCCCTTCCCCTGTCCCTATAACAGGCCCTGGTGTGTGATCAGGAAACAACAGGTGCTGGAGAGGATGTGGAGAAATAGGAACACTTTTACACTGTTGGTGGGATTGCAAACTGGTTCAACCATTGTGAAAAACAGTATGGTGATTCCTCAAGGATCTAGAACTAGAAATATCATATGACCCAGCCATCCCATTACTGGGTATATACCCAAAGGATTATAAATCATGCTGCTATAAAGACACATGCACACGTATGTTTATTGCGGCACTATTCACAATAGCAAAGACTTGGAATCAACCCAAATGTCCATCAGTGACAGACTGGATTAAGAAAATGTGGCACATATACACCATGGAATACTATGCAGCTATAAAAAAGGATGAGTTCGTGTCCTTTGTAGGGACATGGATGCAGCTGGAAACCATCATTCTCAGCAAACTATCGCAAGAACAGAAAACCAAACACCGCATGTTCTCACTCATAGGCGGGAATTGAACAATGAGATCACTTGGACTCTGGAAGGGGAACATCATATGCCTTGGTCTTTATGGTGAGCAGCCCCCAGCTTTCTAGGGGCCCCAGCCACGAAACATCTCGCTACCATAAAAAAGACAGTCATCACTGTGGGGGTTGCAAGGGTCTTAGAAGCTCTGTGTTGGGGACCTGCGACTAAGACCAAATATTATAACAAAAGATGTTTCTATTATTACCCCTATAATTTCAAGGAATTACCAGGATTTTAGGAGCTCTGTGCCAGGAACTGGGGGTGAAAACCAAATATATATTCTATATCACAATATCTCACTGGCCTTCAGGGACACTGAGCTGACATCCACTATTATAGTCTGTGATTCCAGTCATTTGCTTCCATTTAACAGGTCCTCAAATTCTTCATTTATTTCTTCTGATCCCCAACCCCTGATAGTACTCCAACCTCTAAGTGTCTCCAAACCTTCTCACTGGAACACACAGGGGCTCTGTGATATCCTGCAGATTGTGGTTGCCCAGAGCCTCAGGCTCATCTCTCATTCCTGTTTTCTCTGTTTCTCTCTCTCTCTCTCTCTCTCTCTCTCTCTCTCTCTCTCTGAACCCCACTCTATCCCATTGCCCTTTTACCTTTTGGGATATGGTGCCATTTTAAATACAGAAGCTTGCATTCTTCCCCAGGCTCTTGTAGAGGAAAGAAGAAGAAAACCTTTTTTCTCTACCCACCTTAGGTTTTCTGGCTGGGGCCCTATAAATTAATCTTGCAAAAGATTAAAAAGAGAAAAATAAACATAAGTTTAACACATGCATGTACACATGGGAGCACCCAGTGATAAATAATCCCAAGGGATGGTTAGAACTTGGGCTTGTATAACATCTTAGGTTAAACAAAGGAAAGAAAGTTTGAGCTTCCGGATGGTCAAGTTATGGGAAGGTAACCGGGAAAAGTATAGTAACCAAGGGTTTTTTAGTAAGGTTTGTTATAAAGATTTCAGTATGTGCCTTCTCCATTGATAAGAGTTGTTAAGAATCCTACTCTTTCTGCTGTGACAGAGGGAGACACCTTTTACAAATGGAAATTTCCTTTATAAATGTAACTTTTCCTTTACAAAAAGAAAACTTGTGCCTTGTTTTTAGAGTTCTCCCTACATCTGCTGGTTCTCAATGGCTTTAGTTAAAAATAACCCATATGCCAAAGAGGCATATATTGGGGTTGTGCATTTGGGTACCCTCTAATATGTTTATGGAAGTGGGCCACTACTATCAATTTCATTACATTCCCTCATGCTTATACACATGTTTCTAGACCTCACCTCTTACCATGGTTGAACCCTAAGAGACTAGGAGAAAGCAAGGACACTGACACCTCTTTCTTACGCTCCCTCCCTTCTGTCTGTCCTTTTCTCCTTCATATTAGAAGAATCTTCTTTTATTTCTTTCTCTTGTTTGTCAGGGCCTTGCCTCCGATTGTTTCCTTCTCCTCAAATCGTTATTTATACTCAGCACTTTTCTGGGACTCACACTGACAGAAAGGCTGCAAGAAAACATTTCAAGTTGGAGGAAAAGGAAATGAAAAATACATTCATTTAATATTTTAATATACTCCCCTCACTCCATGATCCCTCTACTACATCTCTTTCAAATGCCCCTCAAAGGACATTTATTCTATGTAGGTCTCTTCTCTTTCTAAGAAAGTGAGAGCTAGATCTCTGATCTTCATTTATCCTCTAGGCCTGTGCTATTGGACACAATATGGTAGCCACCAGCCACATGTGAACATTGAGCCCTGGAAACGTGGTTTGTCCATTAAGATAGGCTGTAAATGCATTAGAATACATACCAGATTTTGAAGACTTAGCATTAAAAAGAATGTGGTATATTGCATTAATAATTTTTATATTCATTACATGTTGAAATGATAGATATTTTAGGATAAATAAAATATATTGTTAAATTAATTTCAGTGGTCTCTTCTTACATTTTAACATAGTATTAAAAAACTTTAAATTGGCCAGGAGCAGTGGCTTATGCCTGTAATCTCAACACTTCAGAGGCCAGTACTGGAGGATCGCTTGAGGCCAGGAGATCAAGACAAGACTGGGCAACATAGTAAAATCCCATTGCTATAAAAAATTTTTTTTGAAAAATAGCAAGGTATGGTGGTACACACCTGTAGTTTCAGCTCCTCAGGAGGCTGAGGTGGGAGGACTGTTTGAGCCCAGGAATTTGAGGTTTCAGTAAGCCATGATCATGCCATTGCACTCCTGGGTAACAAAATGAGACCCCATACTCTGGGAAAAAAAACCTTTAAATTACACATGTGTATGCATCATATTTCTATTAGCCAGCTATCAGCTTCATGAGACCTAGGACAACTGCTGGTTATTAAGTATTGTACACATGGCTGGTAGCTAGTGCATTGGCCCCGGGTTGGCCATACGAATTGTTTACTGATGTTATTGGTTTTGGCCCTGACCATCATGAGTGGTTAAATATTTTTTATCACCTGATTCTATTGCCATTAGCTACCACGGTGCCCACATAATAGCAATGGATGGCTGCATGGATGAAAACACAAATGATACTTTTTCAGTATCTAAAATTTCCATGCAACTCTGACATGACAGATGATTGCACAAATCTGTCACACTATCCAAATTTTCATTCTCTGCCCTATGAACCAAAAGCCTAAACTAGAGTGATCGTCACATTAATGTCAAAGCACAAGAAATAAAAAAAGCCTCCTGCCCCATCTCTTGTGTGGGAGACTGAATTTCCACTGTCAAATGTGGAATTAGATGAGTAACAGGATATACAAGCACAATCCATGTGAGTTTTTCTGTCTCCATTCCCAGCTTAAGCTACCGTGACAAGGCCAGCTTCACACAGGGCTGAGCAACAGCTGTTTATACTGAATGATTGTAGAGCCCCAAGAGACACTTCTACCACTAAAATGTCTGTCTTTCTTTTCTTCCTTGGAGAGCTATTCCCTGTTGACTGCAGGGGGTTGAACTGCATAACCACAAAAATTCATGTGTTAAAGTCCTAATCTCCAATACTTCGGAATGCGAACTTGTTTGGTAATAGGATTGTTGCAGATCTAATTTGATGAGGTCTTGATGAGGTCTTCCTGCAGTAGGGTGGGCCTCTAGTCCAACAGGACTGGAGTCCTTATAAAAAGGGGAAATTTGAAGTAAGACAGGCACCCAAGGAGAAGACAATGTGAAGATGAAAGCAGAGGTTGGGGTGATGTAGCAAAAGTCAAGGAACACCAGAGACTGCCTCAGACGCTAGGAGGGAGGCATAGAACAGATTCTTTCTCACAGACTTCAGAAGGAACTAACCCTGCCAACATCTTGATCTCAGATGTCTAGTCTTCAGAGCTGTGAGGCAGTAAATTTCTGATGTTAAAGTCACCCAGTTTGTGGCACTTTGTTACAGCAGCCCTAGAAAATTAATTAACACACTTTCTTGATCTCCTAGTTCTTCCTCATACCACCTCCTTTGTGGTACTTACCAATTTGTAAATATTTTTCCCTGTGTGTCTGTCTGTATAATGTCTATGTCCCCATTTTTCTCCAAGCTCAATGCGACACCAGTGTCTGTTTTGTCCACCACTGTCCACCCAATATTTAGAAATGAAGAGTTCCTTCATAAGCACTTTTTGATGAATAACTGGGCTGTCCGGTCATTGGAACCAGAAACGCAACTGTTACAGGACCACAGGCAGCACTCCTCAGAAAGAAAAGCCAGAATGCCGGAGGGCGCAGGCTGACAGGCTGTCTCAGCAGCCCTCTTTCAACAAGGTAAAAGGTGAAGGTGGCCGGGCGTGGTGGCTCACTCCTGTAATCCCAGCACTTTGGGAGGCCAAGGGGGGTGGATCACGAGGTCAGGAGATCAAGACCATCCTGGCTAACATGGTGAAACCCCGTCTCTACTGAAAATACAAAAAATTAGCCGGGCGTGGTGGCGGGCGCCTGTAGTCCCAGCTACTCGGGAGGCTGAGGCAGGAGAATGGTCTGAACCCGGGACAGTGAGCCAAGATCGTGCCACTGCACTCCAGCCTGGGAGACAGAGCGAGAGTCTGTCTCAAAAAAAAAAAAAAAAAAAAAGGTGAAGGTTAGCACGGACCTCTTTGGCACAGGCTAGGCTATTGGGTTATCTAACTGGATCACACAGAGATCAGGAGCCTGAAGTAAGTTCTAGAAATAGAACCCCATTCCCCTGGAGATGGCAGACCTAAAGGAAGCATCACAGCATGCATGTATTGTGGAAGAGGCAGGAGGAGTGTTCCTCTAGAATGGCAGCAACAAGCAAGCACAGGGAACCAAGCCCTCAGCAGTGGAAGGAAACCAGTTGAAGGGAGACAAGCAGAAATGATCACAGTAGCTACCACTTATTGAGTCTCAAGTGAGTGCCATGCTGAATTCTTTACTTATAAATCCCTATAACAGACTCACCAATAAGTACTGTTATTCCCATTTTACATGAGAAAACTGAAGTTGAGAGAGGTTAAGCGATTTGCCCATGGGCACACTGTTAATGAATCATAAGCTAGAATTTAAAGCCAGAGATCTGCTGTTTTGATACTTTCCCAGCTTTGCAACCTTGCATAGAGCTGGCCTTGATGACTTTCTTTCATGCTGTGATTACCAAAATCTGAAAAACCTACGTGTTTTAGGAAGCATCACTTACCGATGATTGCTTTCCTGTCTATCTCCACCTATTAGAAAGCAAACATCTTGAGACAGCAAATGCATACCCAAATTTAGTAGGATTTCGAGCCAGTTAATAGTAGGAGCTCAAAAATATTTGTATTAGGAATGAATTAACTAAGCACTTATTGACCACCTAGATGTACTTTCAAAGAAATTAATGTGAAAAAAACTTCATATTAGAAAAAGAACCCTTACAAAACTACTGCACTAGAAAGAAGCATTTATCTTTTCCACTTTTCAATTGCGAACTACTGCAATATAGTTAAAGTTTCCATGAATAAAAAATTATTCCATGCCACCCTATAGAAAGTTCCCACCCTTAGTTTTACAAACTTCCCTTCTCTATGTATTCAATTTTCTTCTTCTAGCTGCTTATGCTGAACTCTCCATTGGATTCTCTTTTGCACACCTATCCCAGTTTTGCTTGCTAAACCAGGAACTTTTTGTTTTAAGAAAATATTCAGGGGCCCAGGGGAGGGATAGCATTAAGAGAAATACCTAATGTAAATGATAAGTTGATGGGTGCAAAACACCAATGTGGCACATGTAAACCTATGTAACAAACTTGCATGTTGTGCACACGTACCCCAGAACTTAAAGTATAATTAAAAAAAAAAAGAAAGAAAATAGTAAAGGTAATCAAACAGCAGATATTTTCAAATTAGATCACTCTAAAAGAGAGCTAATCTTACTAGGATTAGGCAGCTGTTGATGATAAACCTCAGAATAACTTTCTCTCTCCCCTAATAAGGAAATCAGAAATCAACTGGCAGGTACACAAGCAGGATACCAAATTCCCGTTTCCCAGCCAAGCTCCTGTGAAATTGTTCCTTGGCAGATGTCCTTTTTTTTTTTTTTTTTTTTTTTTTAACTTTGCCTTATCGTAAGAGGAGGAAAAGCTGCCAAATGCCAACTTGAAGAATAGTGTACAAAATGCTAAACAGAAAGAGTTGAGGAATATCAGGGACTATTTTAAAAATTAGTCTCTAATAGAGCCTGTAGTATCCTCATACGTCTAGAAAACAGCATGGCAGCCATGTTGGTTTACAGCAAAAGCAATAATTCTAGGTTCAAAAGCCCAACCTACAACAGCACTAGTAAATCTCAGCATCTGTCAACTGGAAGCCAACCTATTTAACGTTTCCTGCACTCAACAGCACAAACTCAGAAAATGAGAAGCTAAGTGGAAAAACAAGTGATCAATGGAGTTGAAAGTACTTCTGCTCTCTCTTCAGATATGACTTGGAAGTCACATGTTACAATGAAAGAGCTCATCCAAGGCTCAGATCTTGAATAGTAACTCACGCTGGTCATAAGCTGTCTATCTCCACCTATTAGAAAGCAAACATCTTGAGATAGCAAATGCATACCCAAATTTAGTAGGATTTCGAGCCAGTTAATAGTAGGAGCTCAAAAATATTTGTATTAGGAATGAATTAACTAAGCACTTATTGACCACCTAGATGTACTTTCAAAGAAATTAATGTGAAAAAAACTTCATATTAGAAAAAGAACCCTTACAAAACTACTGCACTAGAAAGAAGCATTTATCTTTTCCACTTTTCAATTGCGAACTACTGCAATATAGTTAAAGTTTCCATGAGTAAAAAATTATTCCATGCCACCCTATAGAAAGTTCCCACCCTTAGTTTTACAAACTTCCCTTCTCTATGTATTCAATTTTCTTCTTCTAGCTGCTTATGCTGAACTCTCCATTGGATTCTCTTTTGCACACCTATCCCAGTTTTGCTTGCTAAACCAGGAACTTTTTGTTTTAAGAAAATATTCAGGGGCCCAGGGGAGGGATAGCATTAAGAGAAATACCTAATGTAAATGATAAGTTGATGGGTGCAAAACACCAACGTGGCACATGTAAACCTATGTAACAAACTTGCATGTTGTGCACGCGTACCCCAGAACTTAAAGTATAATTAAAAAAAAAAAGAAAGAAAATAGTAAAGGTAATCAAACAGCAGATATTTTCAAATTAGATCACTCTAAAAGAGAGCTAATCTTACTAGGATTAGGCAGCTGTTGATGATAAACCTCAGAATAACTTTCTCTCTCCCCTAATAAGGAAATCAGAAATCAACTGGCAGGTACACAAGCAGGATACCAAATTCCCGTTTCCCAGCCAAGCTCCTGTGAAATTGTTCCTTGGCAAATGTCCTTTTTTTTTTTTTTTTTTTTTAACTTTGCCTTATCGTAAGAGGAGGAAAAGCTGCCAAATGCCAACTTGAAGAATAGTGTACAAAATGCTAAACAGAAAGAGTTGAGGAATATCAGGGACTATTTTAAAAATTAGTCTCTAATAGAGCCTGTAGTATCCTCATACGTCTAGAAAACAGCATGGCAGCCATGTTGGTTTACAGCAAAAGCAATAATTCTAGGTTCAAAAGCCCAACCTACAACAGCACTAGTAAATCTCAGCATCTGTCAACTGGAAGCCAACCTATTTAACGTTTCCTGCACTCAACAGCACAAACTCAGAAAATGAGAAGCTAAGTGGAAAAACAAGTGATCAATGGAGTTGAAAGTACTTCTGCTCTCTCTTCAGATATGACTTGGAAGTCACATGTTACAATGAAAGAGCTCACCCAAGGCTCAGATCTTGAATAGTAACTCACGCTGGTCATAAGCTCCATAATGGAAGATTTGGAGGGGCAAAACGCATGCGTTTTATGCTTTGATATTTATGATGTTCTATCGCCACCTCCTGGAAGAAAAGACCAAGAACGCAAAAAAAAAAAAAAAAAAAAAAAAAAAAAAAAAAAAAAAAAAAAAAAAGGGCGCTTAGTATTAAGGCTTCCAGTGAAGATAAATTTCTTCAATTCTCAAGAAAGGTAAAGACATTCTGCAGCTACTGACAATTCCATTTCAGATGAATTAGCATAATGTTGGGCAAACAGCAAAGCTAAAAGGCAAATGTTCAGGACTCTAGCGTCAGTTATTTGCCAGCAAAAGATAACATCAAACATATGAGTAATGAGCCTTTAGAGTTGCCAATCCCCAGGGAAGATTTGAGTTCTCATTAGTAAAGAGATATGAGATCCCATTTTGCAAGAGTCAATAGCGCTGCAGGAACACAGAGAGATACTAGATGAATAATTTCCACACTTGGGTCTGAAAATAATTATCCTTATCTTTGCATTTTAAGCCCCAGAATTTGGCAAAAGAGTTCTAAGGATTTTAAAACATTAATAACAAGACTAAGAATGTTCCCAGGTGAACTCTTATTTCTCAGACTATCTTGTTGGAGTTATTTACACGTATGGCACAAACAAAGCCAAATGAATTGGAATATTTGACTTTCTCTCCACAAGATCTTATCAGTTTTTGTTTCTCAAGGTTTGGTTTGCATAAGGACAAAGGAATACAGTCAAATACTTAAAAGTATTATTTTAAAACACACTTTTATCTTGATAATTATGTCTTTTCCATCAATATCTTTATTCACCATGTGAAAAAAAAATAGTCATATAACTTCAGAGTAGAAAGCATTTCAGTCCAACCACTTCACAGTCTCAAATCACAAGCTGTTCACCCAGGAGGAAAAGCTGCTGAAGTCAATTCCCACTAAACATCACCAGGGGCAGTTTAAACCTTCTGTTCTGTCTAGACGTTTTGCCCTCTTCTGCCCAAACATCCTGACTTTTAAGGAGTTTTACAGCTTAGTCAACTCACCAACATCCTGAAGTAGGCTGAGATTGCAGATTTCTTTTATGAACACCAATTATGCTTATTTATAAAACACAGAACATGGAACAGAGAATTTAAGATTTTAGAGCTGCAAGTCGCCTTCCTTTTATAATCCACAAAAGTGATTTGCCGCTGATACCTGATGGCCTGTTTTGGAAAACAGAAGGTTTGAACACAGCATTGAAATGTGTCAGACTTTCTTTTTTGAATTGTTTCAGCTTCTTTTGAGGGCATATTCTGTAAAACACTATGAGAAACATCTGAAAGACACAGTTCTTATCCCCCAAAAGCCAGCTCTGTTGTCTGACTTCGGTTTCCTAAGCTACCCCCAAACTGAAAGGCAAGGTATGGTGGTCAAAGAGTCAAGTCAATGTCTACACAGAAGCTTCCCTCTTTCCCTCAGCTCTGCCTCTTTCCAGTGCTGCTCATATGATATGATACTTAGTCAAGTTTACTTTTTAAGTCAGCCACTTTGTGGGAACACTTTTCTGAGTGATGGCCAGGAGAAGAGCTAACCTTTGTTACTGCCAAACCTCTTTTTGAGGCAGGAACTCTGCCTACACAAAGCAAAAACAATATTTCAGCGTCCCACCCTCCCTTTGAACCCACATTTGGAGACATAATTTCAGTTTTCATAACTATCCGGAAAACTGAAATACTTCACTGTCCCACAACGAAACTCTTGGGCTTTTTTCAAGTCTGCCATCTCCTCCCCTTCATTCCACTTCCTCCCTCACTGTGGAACCTTACTTGCTTGGACATTCCTGTAGTTTTAGACACCTTCCTGTTGATCTTTGAGCTATTTACCAGCTGAACATTTGTACTGTTGGTGTTAAATGATAAATTCATATAACTAAGACACTTGACCAAGATAGACTGATACTATCAATTGAGCAACTGTTTCCTACAATCTGTCATCACAATGAGATAGCCATGTTCTAACCTATCAGTAAGGCTATACAAAAGTAAACAGAGTTTTCGGTATAAAATTCATTGTCAGTCAGGCGCGGTGGCTCACGCTTATAATCCCAGCACTTTGGGAGGCCAAGACAGGCGGATCACGAGGTCAGGAGTTCGAGACCAGCCTGGCCAAAACAGTGAAACCCCGTCTCTTCTAAAAATACAAAAATGAGCTGGGCATGGTGGCAGGTGCCTGTAATTCCAACTACTTGGGAAACTGAGGCAGAAGAATCACTTGAACCTGGGAGGTGGAGGTTGCAATGAACCCAGATCATACCACTGCACTCCACAGAGCTAGACTCCATCTAAAAAAAAAAAAAAAAAAAAAAAAAGATTGTCACTGAGAGGTCATCTTTTATGAAATTCAAAAGTTTCAGAAATATATCTAAACTGCCATCAATCATTTCCCTGTAGCGTTCACCAGCCTCTGGTGAGTTGATTTTAGGCAAATTTCTCACCTTCCACATTCCCAACACAAACTCAACTTCCAGCATACAGAGCTACTTGAAGGTTTCCCTAAATATGCTAGGCACCCTCAGTCACTATGCTACATATATGCTCTCGCTTTTTTGCCCAATGCCTGACTTTTGATAGTCTGAGGAATGCCTACTTGTCTTCAAACTTCAGCTCAGGAGCTGCCTTCGCTTGTCTCATCCAAGCAGTCTGCAGCCCCTCGCTTTTATGTTCCTACAAGACCCTGTTTATACCTCCATCACAGTGCCCATCATATGCTGGTAAAATGGTTTGTTTTCCCCTCTCACCTGCCATAGGTTCATTCTGAAAAAAGATTAAGAGTTTGACTCTGCAACCCCAGCACCTCAGGCTGTATCTAACACATGGTAGGCACACTGCAAATGTTTGCCAGATGGATGACCATTCCTGATAGCCAAGACATTAAGAAAGGGGCTGTTTTCCAGTGGCTCACAGCACTATGGACATCTAAGATGACCGCCTCAGCAGTTCAGAAGGGGAATAAGACATACTCTCACTTACTTTCCTCCCTCCCCTTGTATCATGTATCTGGCATTCTAGACAGCCCCATTTCCCCATCAGCCAAAGCTTTGAACCTATTAAGAATAAATCTTTAATTGAAGTATATTAGTCTGTTCTCACACTGCTGTACCTGAGACTGGGTAATTTATGAAGAAAAGAGGTTTAATTGACTCACAGTTCCACAGGCTATACAAGAAGCATAAGGCTGGAAGGCCTCAGGAAACTTACAATCATGGCAGATGACTAAGGGAAAGCAAGCACGTCTTACCATGATGAATTAGGAGAGAAAAAGAAGAAGGAAGTGCCACATGCTTTTAAACGATCAGCTCTCATGAGAACTCACTCACTATCATGAGAACAGCAAGGGGAAACCTGCCCTCAAGTCAACCTAAGTGGTGACAACTCTTGTAAACAAGTTTTCTAAATTTTGGTCACATTTTATTAACAAGTATTGAATTTTTAAATCAAGGCATTCAACAAGTGGAAGAACAAAAACTTCAGCTTGCAAAGCTTTTTAGAGAATTAAGGTTGTTGAAAACAAAACTTGCAGAAGAGCAAATGAAATTTGTCTATACAAAAACAAGGATGTGAACAAATGTTAACAATACAAATTTAAACAGGATACAGGATTTAATTTTGAAATTCTGTAATTGCACTTTGGAATATTTCAACCTGAAGAGTCTTTTGATGGAGCTCCTATATTTATTCAGATAAATTGACATTCTGTTCCAGAAGAGAATGGAATAGAGTTGAGAAGTCTATACTTTCACAAAACCTAAATTTGGTGAAATGTTCCAAACAATCATAAAGACAACCTTTTTCTTCCTTTCTTTGTCTTTTTTAATTAAACACATATTTATTAACAGCATGCCTGATTCTGTGGAAAGTCAACTGGAACTCTGGTCATTCTGACTCTCGGAGCATCATGTTCCAAGGTTGGCTGCTGCAACTCTCTCTTGAGTTCTACCTGTGTGTACATCTTGGTGATATCATTGTACCTGCCTTTAGGGGGCTGGTAGTTAGAGACCCATAATGTGTAATCTGGACCTTCCCTCTCAATGGGGAACATGCTGCAGTCCCACTTGATGGCCTCAGTGGGGAACTCAGGGGACTCGAGTGGTAGCTCCTGCAGAGCTTCCTGCTGGGCTCCCAGCACAGCCCTGATGGTGTCCCTGTCCATAGTGTGCTCTCACTGCTTGTACAGGGACCACCCATCAGAAGCAGAGCTCTCCACTCACTCTCCTCCAAGCAGAGCTCCATCTGAGGCCACTGGCTTGCTTTATCCAAGAACTTCACAAGGCTAATAAAATCTGCAACAAGAATGAGCTCTTGGCTAGCCTTTTCCAGTTTTCATATCTTATTTTTTCAAGCAGCCCTTTCCTGCTTGATCTTTTTTAGGATTCACCTTCTGCTCTCACAGGAATGAGTTCCTAGGAGGACAACACTGAAGCTCACTGGTGGGTGCCTCAAACCTGCTCTAGAAGCCACTGAGTAGGCACAGAGTGCATGCCAGCTCACAGCCTAGCACTAGCTAGGACTAGTTGGCAGCCTGGCTCTGAGAAACCTTGATCTACAAGATTTGTCTTATAGAAGTGCATGTCAAAGAAAGTTATTCTGGATTGAAACAAAAATATCTAGGCTAAAATGTTTAACCATTTTAATATATTTTAAAAGAGAATTGGGAATATCTTCTACTTAGCTGCATTTGTTGTGAGTTTACTGATTACCTGACCACTCACAGAGATAATATATTCTTGTTAAAAACCGAATTTTCATCCAGAAGTTAATATATCAAAAATTTTCCATTTATATATCATAAAATTATGTTTTGAAGATTAGAGGCAATTTTATTAAAATTTTAGAACCATACTGGGGACAAAAGCATTATTTACTCGAAGAATAAAGAAAGAAAACAAGGGGAGGAGGAAGAGAAACAATGACATAGGCTTAAACACAGACCCAACTAAGAAACTAAGTAAAATACAGTAATATGTTTGAAGAGTAATTATTACACTTGTCTTTTTTGAAATATTCAATCAATATATCGGCTTTAATATTTTTTTATTTTTTGTTTTTATTTTTGCTCTTTGTTTTTTATATCTGCATTAATATTTTTAGAGAGACCTTTTAAAACATAGTTTTAATGAAACCATTTTATATGCCTAACAATAACATAAAACCAGTTTGTTGAACAATAAGTAAATATTTCAAAACTCATATAATTTTAATTTTTTAACCACTCATTTTCAAAAATGTACCAGTTTCATTAATAAGTTAGATCCTCATCTAAGCTCAAACTAAGTGCAGCCAGTATGGCAACTTAAGGGTTGAATGGAAGTTGTTCAGGCCACACTGAGGGGTTCTGATTATATCCTGATGGTTGGAGGATGGAACAAGGTGCACGAGGAGAGAGGTAGATGAAGCTGGAAATGCAGATGCCAAGTCCTCACCTGCACTTCATCCAGAGCAACTCAGCTGATATGTGGTTTACGTATTGAATTTCTGTGTAAGCTCTAATTTGAGGAAATGGTTCCAGGACTAAAAATAAGCTTGAGACCACCACTGTGGGCAATGAAGAGTCAGGGAAGAATTTTAAGCAGGGGGTAACATGATCATGTTTGCATTTTTAAAAGTCACTCTGGCAAAAGGAGGGAAAATGAACACTTACAAAAAATAAACACCTAGAATATATGGGTTTAGCACATTCATACAGTACTTCATTGCATTAAGATTTAATGTCATGCTTGAAAGGCCTTCTTTAAGACTTTTTGAAAGTCCAAAATATTGTTTCAAAGCCCGTTTGTACAAGGATCTGCACATTGAATTATGATTAGAATTTCATAAAAAGTTCATTTCTTTAGATGACCTAATTTGATTTCAATTACAAATCAACAAGAACTATATTACATAACAGTGTTTTCGTTTTTGACATAGCTGCCTAGATGCTCAGAACTAAAACATTTAACTGCAGCAACTGATTTATTCTAGGAAATCACAATATAAATTTTTCCTGTATTTTTTTCTTTGTTTTGTTTTGCCTTTTTAAAATAGCCATTTCAAATATCTTTTAGAAGCACTGACTCTAAATAGTAAATAATAACTGTCATGATTATTATTATATAGGGCTTATGTGTACCAGACAATGTTCTAAACTCTTTGTATATATTAACTCATTTAATCCTCACCAAAATAAATATGGAACTATCTCTGGCTTTGGAATTTGTGAATTTATTTATACAACATAGGTGACATCAGATAACACCTGTTTCCCTTTATCACCAGTATAAACTTACCTAGTAATTTCTGTGCCTAAAACCCATCAAGCATATTTCTTTTTTTTCTTTTTTTTCCTGAGCAGCAGCAAGATTTATTGCAAAGAGCGAAGGAACAAAGCTTCCATAGTGTGGAAGGGGACCTGAGCGGGTTGCCCCATCAAGCATATTTCAAGACAATTAAAAAAAAAAGAAAAAAATTTGGCTCAAAACAACTAAAAATCAAATCACTAGAAGAAATCACCTCTCTGATCTTCCAGTCCTGCCTATGTAAAATAAATATAAAAATAATTATATATAAAAAGGTTGTAGGGAATTCTAATGAGAAAATAAATGTATAAACCATGTCAAAAATTGTAAGGTGGTAAACAAATATGAGTTACTGTTATTCTGAAAAAGAGACAATAAGGAAGATTTATTATCTCACCTGTCTCATGCAGTCCATGGGCAAGTCAATCTTCACAATACATCCAGAATCTGACAACTTCTCTGCATCTCCACCCCAACCACTCTTGTCCAGGGCACCATCTTCTTCCACCGGAACCACTGCTACAGTCTTCTACTGGGTCTGCTTCTTCAAACTCTTCCCTTCCACCCAGCAGGTACAGAGATTTTTCTAAAATACAATGCAGATTATATCACTCCTCTGCTCAAAACCCTCTGAGGTGGGCAGAGTAATGATTCCTCAAAGATGTCTTGATCCCCTAATCCCTAACCCACAATCCCCAGAACCTGTGAATATGTTGCCTTATGTGGTAAAAGAGTCTTTGCAGATGTGACTAAGTTAAGGATCTTGAGGTGGGAGATTATCTTTGACTCTCCAGGTATAATAACAAAGGTTCTTATTCGAGGGAGGCAAGAGAGTGAGAGTTAGACAAGATGAGCAAAAGGAAGGAGAGGTGGGAGTGGTGTCATTGCTGGGAGGGGCCATGAGCCCAGGAATGTGGGTTCTAGAGGTGGCAAGATCAAAGAACAGATTCTCCCCTAGAGTATCCGGAAGGAATGCAGTCTTGACATCACCTTGATTTTAACCCCCTATGTTATGAATCGAATTGTGTCCCCTCGAAAAAAAAAGTATGTGGGAGTCCTAACCCCCAGTACCTCAGAATGTTATCTTATCTGGAGTTAGGGTCTTTAATAGAGATAACCAAGTTAAAATGAGGTCATTAGGGCAGGACCTAATTTAATATGACCGGTGTCCTGATAAAGAAGTGAAAATTGGACACAGACATGAACACAGGAAGAGCATCACGTGAAGGTGAAAGCAGAGATTGTGGTGATGCTTCTGCAAACTAAGGTATGCCAAAGATTGCCAGCAAACCATGAGAAACTAGTGGAAAGGCATGAGACAGATTATTCTTCACACCAATCCTGCTGACACCTTTATCTCAGATTTTAGCCTCCAGAACTGCGAGACAATACATTTCTGATGTTTAAGGCACCCAGTTTGTACTTGCTTCATGGCAGCCCTAGAAAAATAATACACTCTGTGAGACTCATTTTGGATATCTGACCTCCAGAACTAGAAGATAATTAATTTGTATTTTCCTAAGCCAGTAACTTTGTGGTAATTTGTTACCATAGCAATAGGAAACTAAAACACTCTATGAAGGCTCCCCTTTTAACATCCTAAAATATGAAGTTGAAATGGTTTGGATTTGTGTCACCACCCAAACCTTGAGTCAAATTGTAATCCCCAGTGTTTGACCGGGGGCCTGGTGGGAGGCAATTGGATCATGGGGGTGGATTTCCCCCTTGCTGTTCTCATGAGAGTGAGTTCTTATGAGATCTGGTTGTATAAAGGCATGTAGCACCTCCCTCTTTGCTCTCTTCCTCCTTCAGTCTTGTAAGATGTGCCTGCTTCCCCTTCACCTTCTGCCATGATTGTAAGTTTCCTGAGTCTTCCGCAACCATGCTTCCAGTTCAGTCAGCTGAACTGTGAGTCAATTAAACCTCTTTTCTTTATAAATTACCCAGTATCAGGTAGTTCTTTATAGCAATGTGAGAATGGACTAATACAGAAGTCTTTACCAGAGTGTAACATCTTCCAACCTGACACTTCCTCTCTGACTTAATCTCCTAATACTCTTTTCCTCATTCTCTCTATTCCAGCCCCACTGGCCTCCTTGTTGTGCGTTGAACACTGATATGGTTTGGTGCTGTGTTCCCACCCAAATCTCATCTTGAATTGCACTCCCGTAATACCTGCAGGTGTGGGAGGGACCAATGGGAGATAATTCGAATCACGGGGGTGGTTTTCCCTATACTCTTCTCTTGGTAGTGAACAAATCTCATGAGATCTGATGGTTTTATCAGGGGATTCTGCTTTCGCGTATTCCTCATTTTCTCTTGCCATCACCATGTAAGAAGTGCCTTTTGCCTCCCACCATAATTCTAAGACCCAAGCATGCTTTAGCTATGCTTGCTAAAGCATAATAATTCTAAGACCCAAGCATGCTTTAGCTATGCTTGCTAAAGCATAGCAAGAGTGGCCTTTACTCCATTTCCCAATAAGTTCCTCATCTCCATTTGAGAGCACCTCAGCCTGGACTTCACTGTGTATGTCACTATCAGCATTTTGGTCACAACCATTCAACAAGTATCTAGGAAGTTCCAAACTTTCCCTTATCTTTCTGTCTTCTGAGTCCTCCAAACTGTTTCAACCTCTGCTCATTACCCAGTTCCAAAGTTGCTTCCAGATTTTCAGGTATCTTTATAGCAATACCCCACTACTCGGGACCTATTTTCTGTATTAGTCCACTCTCATCTTGCTATAAAGAACTACCTGAGACTGGGTAACTTACAAAGAAAATAGGTTTAATTGGCTCAAGTTCCCACAGGCTGTACAGGACTCATGACTGGGGAGGTCTCAGGAAACTTACAATCATGGCAGAAGGTAAAAGGGAAGCAAGCACATCTTGACATGGCCAGAAGGAGAGAGAAAGAGTGAAGGGGGAGGTGCTACACACTTTCAAACAACAAAATCTCATGAGAACTCACTCACTATCACAAGAACAACAAGGGGGAAATCCACCCCCATGATCCAATCACTTCCTCCAACGGGGGGATTACAATTCAGCCTGAGGTTTGGGTGGGGACACAGATAAAAACTGTATCAAATAGGCTGTTATTTGGTCCACTCCTGTGTCCCCACTGCCTGTAAGAAACAGTGCTAGACACATTGGAACAACTTAATATATCTCTGTTGATGGAACAAATTATTCAAAGTTGCTGCTATATTCTACTTCTAAAGTTCTTTCCACTTAAACTATTTTTAATATTTTTGTCTTTGAGCATATAAACAATGAAACTAATAGGCTCTGGGGCCATAAATCCAATAGGCTTACCCCATGTGAACCTCATCAAAATAAATTGGAAGGAGATAAACTCACCAGGGAGGTAGCAGCTCAGATTTTCAACTGAACTTCAAAACCTTTCAAACCACAGTCAAGAGCACATGAAGCACTACTTCAGAGGCAGACCACTCCTGACCGGAGAAACCAGTCAGAATATAATGACAGCTCTGGACTTATAATTAATCTCAAAAGGCTGGCTGGGCAATTACTCCTGAGTTTGCAGCTAGATATTAACAGATTTTTAATGCACTCTCACTTAGAAGCAATAAAGTGGCGGCCACAAGTTGGTTGTTTATAAGGAATTCAACATTAGTCATAGTTTTCAAAAGCTTTCTCATTCTGTACCTTGTAATTTAACTAATAGAATGTGACTGTTGGTGACTACATTGGCAGCCTCATAACAGACGTCATAATATAGATAAACAGGCTGGAGAGAGCAATCAGAAACAAAACTCTTTCTCAATCCCATACTCTTTTGTGATTTTTTTTTTCTTCAACTTGGAAGTAAGATCATGCTGCACATCTTAATACAGGTGAGGATATAGGGGATTTTGTTTTAGGTTTTGTTTTAAGCATATAATCATCATCCTATCTGTATATCACCATGCCTGCAGACTTAGAACTTAAAAAATCGAACATATGCAAAGGAAAGAATGGATTGTCCATCATTTAAACAACATGTCTTCAGCTTCTTGCGAAAGTCAGATATATATCAGTCTGATAAATAATAAGAATAGATTCATCTTAGGAGGTCCTTTTAGACTCCTTAAGTCACCAAATCTATAATTGCCATTGTAAGAGGAAGAATGCTCATGCTCTTCTAGATACCACCAAGGGAGGAGAAAGAGCCAATCTGATTGGTTAGAATCCAAGATAATCCATCAGGCATTGTTATTAAGAGCACATTACATAGCCATTTCCCTTGTAGGATCTTTAGCTCCCGTTCCTTCTCTGCAGCAGGACTATTCACTGAGTCAAGGCTGCCTCAGGGCCCAGAAGTCTTACTCTTTCTGAACACATGCCCAAACCTGCTGGTCACTAATGAAAGCTCCTCTACCAGGAAGCCAAGCAGAGGTGGTAAAAGATCCCAACTTTGGATATAGGCTTGAGGGGAACTAGGATGTCCAAATTAGGCCTCAAACCTAAGCCAAGAGCTCCCTTCAATTATATAATTGGGGTACTGGCCTGGTCTATCCAATAATAAAGTGGCCCTTTGTTTTCCATCTACTTTTGGTCCTTATGCCTAGCTCCCTCAGACATTCCTGGGTCCCTCTTACCAAATACTATTAAAAATCTGCCCATTTACTTCACAGTGCCGTATAATTTCAACCCACAATGTAAAGGAAAACATCCAAACTCTGAAATGATCCCTTGGGTTTCTTAATGAGCATCAGAGCACACACAACCATTAGCTGAGATCCTCCTTGTCATCTGCTGGGATCCCTCACCAGTTATTCCACTCTCCCAAATTTGAGCGACATGAACTTACATTACAGCAAAATCACATAAGCTTGCAGAGCTGCATGTGACTAGTCAGAACCATACACATAAAAAGCAAGAATGTTAAAGGTCAACTGTTTCATTTTCAATAACGCTGACATTTGCTGGGCACAGTAGCTCACGCCTGTAATCCCAGCACTTTGGGAGGCTGGGGTGGAAGAATTGCTTGAGTCCAGGAGTTTGAAAACAGCCTGGACAACATAGTAAGATCCCATCTCTACAAAAAATAAAAAAACATCCAGGCATGGTGGCATTTGCATGTAGTCCCAACTACTTGGGAGGTTGAGGTGGAAGGATCACTTGAGCCCAGGAGTTCTAGGCTACAGTGAGCTGTGATCATGCCACTGCATTCCAGCCTGGGCAACAGAGTGAGACCCTGGCTCAATAATAATAATAATAATAAACATTCTGTAGATTCCTGTAGGCAGTTTTCCATAACTGTTAAATGCACAAACTGAGGAGTTTGGCAATCTGGTATAGAATTCTGGATCCACCATTCCTAGGGTATGTGGCCTTTGGAAGTTTCCTTAAGATTTTGTTTCCTGAACTGTAAAAGGGGAATAATAATAATAACAGTACTTGGTAGGATTAAATAAAAAACACTTTGCACAATGCTTGCCACATAGCATGCATTTAGTAAATATTAGGAGTTATTGATATTGTTGTTGCTATTATTAATATTATTTCATTACCAAATGAATTTGTCTCACCAAAACTGGTAATGATAAAGATTTAATTAATAATATTCTTTAAACTATGATCATAATTTAGAAATGCATGTAAAAGTAAAGCAATCTTATTGTTTTACAGGAGTAAATAGAATATATGCTAAATAAAACAACCACCCAATCATAAACACACACACCATCCCTCAACCCCAAGGCCATATCCAAGTCTTAGAGAGAAGAACATACATGTATCAATAGACTTCAGTATAATAGAATATGAAGCATGACAGGCCTGTGCATTCATTTTCTGTTGCTGAATAATGAATGACCAAAATGTAGTGGCTTAAAACAATACAAAATTATTATCTTACAGTTTGCATGTGTTAGATGTCCAGGTACAGGTTAGCTGGCAACTCTCCTCAGTGTCTTACTAAGCTGAAATATTAGTCACAGGTACATTTTCATCTGAAGCTTGGGTCCTCCTCCAAACTTATTGGTTCTTGGTATAATTAGTTCTGTGTGGTTGTATGACAGAAGACCCTATTTTTCTTGCTGATTATCAGTTGGGAATTATTCCCAGTTACTAGAGGTCACCCTTAGGTTCCTGCTATATTGCCTCCTCCACAGGTAGTTCACATGGTTGTTTGTTCCTTCAAAGTCATCAAGACAGCATTTCTGTTGCTTGAAATCTCTCTGACTTCTCGATCCTCTTTCAAGGGTTCATCTGATTAGGCAAAGACTACTCAGAATAATCTCCTTTTTTTATTAACTCCAAGTGAACTTACAGGGACCTCAATTATCTTTCACCTTTGCTATATAACCTAACCTAACCATGGGCATGGCATCCATCATGTTGCCTAGACTCAAAGGGAGGGGTTTACACAGGTTCTGTACACCAGGGGATAGGAATCTTGTGGGCCATCTTAGTGTTCTGCCTACCACAATCTGAAATCAAATACTAAAGCAATAAAACATAACAGACTTACTTATTCTGTAATGGTGTCAAAATTATATTTTTAAATAAAGAGAGAAACTAAAAAATAATAATGATGGACTTGGATAAACATGATGGGTTGAATACATGCATATATGTCTTTTATCTTTCCCAAATGCATTCAAATGACAGTAAAATAATAAAGCATTTCAACATTTTTTAGACAAGGAGAATAGGAGAGTATGGACAAGAGATGTTGATAAGCATTTGGAGGATACGAAATGAATAGAGACATGAATGACCTTGTAGAAGAAAAGAAAACTGAACCCAAACACTGGTAGAGGTAAATACCAACCAACATCAGAACCCAGAGAGGCCCAGGGATTAGAGTGTCCTGTGATCTCAAAAAACACATGGGGAAGGGAGGGTGGTTAAGAATAAAGAAGTAATGCAAGTCTGTATGAATAATAGAATTCCTGGGTCACCTAGAAGTTGGTTTTTTAAAGAGACAAATAAATTAGCAAACCTTTAGTTAGATTAAGAAAATAAGAGAGAAGGTTCAAATAACTAAAATTATAAATAAAAAAGGAGACATTACAACTGACTGATACCACAGAAATAAAAAGGATAATAAAATAATACTGTGAAGAATTATACAGCAACAAATTGGACAAATAGAAGAAATGGATAAATTCCTAAAAACATACAACCTACCAAGAGTGAATCATGAAGAAATAGAAAATATGAACAGACCAATAATGAGTAGAGAGATAAATTAGTAATCAAAATCCTCCCAACAAAGAAAAATCCAGGACCTAACGGCTTCACCGGTCAACTGTACACTTATTTAAAGAGACCTTCTCAAACTCTTCCAAAACAATTAAGAGAAGGGAACACTTCCAAACTCATTTTACAAGGCCAGCATTACCGTGACACCAAAGCCTGCCAAAAACACTACAAGAGATGAAAATTATAGGCTAATATACCTGATGAACATAGATGAAAAAATTCTCAACAAAATACTAGTAAACTGAACTCAACAGCAAAGGAAACAATCAACATTATGAAACCTATATGTTGACAGAAAATATTTTCCAACTATATGGCTGAGAAGGAGTTAATATCCAAAATATATAAAGAATTCAAATAATAACAAAAAAACTCGACAATCTTTAAAGTGGGCAAATGACCTGAATAAACATTTGTCAAGAGAAGACATACAAAGTGGCAACAGGTGTATAATAAAATGGTCAACATCACTCACTAATCATCAGAGAAATACAAATTAAAATTACCATGAGATATTACCCTACATCTGTTAAAATGGCTATTGCCGAAAAGACAAAAGATAAGTATTGGATAAGGTGTGGAGAAAAAGGAACCCTTGTGCAGTCTTGGTGAGAATGTATATTGGTACAGTCGCTGAAAAAATAATATAAAGCCTTCTAAAAAAGTTGAAAATAGAACTACCATATGATCCAGTGATTTCACTACTAGGTACATATCCAAAGGACATGAAATCAGTATGTCAAAGAGATATCTACACTCCCATGTTCATTGTAGCGTTATTCACAATATCCAAGATATGGAGACAACCCAAGAGTCCAGTGAAAAATGAATGCATTAAAAAGTAATGTATATCTACACAGTGGAATATATTCAGATTTTAAAAAAGGAAATCTTGTCATTTTCAAAAACATGAATGACCCTGGAGGACATTATTCTAAGTGAAATAAGCCAGATACAAAAAGACAAATACTTCATGATATCACTTGTATGTGGAAACTAAAAAACACTGAACTCATAGAATCAGAGAGAATGATGGGTAAAAAGAACTTGGGGAGGTTGGAATGGGGGGAATCGGGAGATGCTGATCAAAAAGTAAAATATCTCAGGTAGACAGGATGAATAAGTTCTGCAGATCTACTGTATGGCATGGTGACTATAGTTAATAATAATGTACCATATACTTGAAAATTGCTGAGATAAGACCTTAATGTTCTCATGACAAAAAATGGTAAGTATATGTGGCACGAATATGTTAACTAGATTGCTTTATTAATTTCATAATGTATATATATATCAAAACATCACACACAGTGTAAACACATACAATTTTTAATCATCAATTATACCTTGATAAATGGTAGGGAGGAGAGGAATTCATTCTACCTAATAATTATTCACTGTCCCTCAAAAGAATTGTCTACATTCCCCAACTCTCCTTTCTCCCTTTCCTTATAAAGAAAGTTGATTTTTCAGTAAATCTTCTGAAGGCAAGGGGGAGTTTTCCCCTTGGTCTCTACAATTTTGGCACTGCAGCCAGGATAGCAAAGTCTCTCTACACTTTTGGGAGTCACAGTCAAGGGAAGCTGGGACCTAAAAAGCCAGGATAAGGGTTTGCCTACTCTGAGAACTAAACTCCGATTCACTAGACAAATTGGCACTCACTGGGTCCACCACTGTGACTGCTGGCACCTGAACAAGCCACCTGGAGGCCTAAGGATCAGCCTACCTGGACTCACAACAACTGATGCTCACATATGCCACATGGGGACTAAGGACTGATCCGCCTGGTGTCCCTATGCCCAGCAAAACCTCACCATAGTCTTCACTGTCAACCACAGCCTAAGCCACTGAAGAACTCACAGACACCACTGATGCTGATCATAGACAAAGAAGTCCTATGGAGACTACACTACTGCATCCACCCAACTTTCAAAGCCAAAGTGCCCTACCCAACCAATACTATAGATACATTTATAGGGAAAATCTCTTCCTGCAAAAACCAACCCACAAAACTGGAAGAAGCAACTGTAACAATAGATGTATAGACATCAATGTAATGACAAAAGAAACATGAAGAAACAAAGAAACATGAAGAAAAAAAAGAAACATGACACCTCCAAGGAAACACAATTCTCCAGCAACAGATTCTGATGAAAAAGAAACATCTGAAATGCCTAAAACAATTTTCAAAATACTGATATTAAAGAAACACAGTAAGATACAAGAGAACACAGATAAACAATATTTAAAAATCAGGAAAACAACTTATGATCTGAATAAGAAACTCAAAAAAGAGATAGATATCATAAGAAGACTCAAGCAGAAATCCTGGCACTGAAGAATTCGGTGAATAAAATTTTAAAAATACAATTGAGGGCTTCAACAATAGACTATATCAAGCAGAAGAAAAAATTTCTCAACTAGAAGACAGATCTTTTAAAATAACCCAGTTGGACAAAAAAAAAAAAAAGAATGAAGGAAGCCTATATGACATAGGAAACCATAAAGCAATCAACTATTCTAATTTTGAAAGCTTTAGAAGAAGAAATAATGGGCAAAGGCATAGAAAACCTATTTAACTAAATAGTAGCTGAAAACGTCCCAAGTCCTGCAAGAAACGGACATCCAGATACAGAAAGCACAAAGATCCCCAAACAGATTCAACCCAAATAGGTCTTCTCTAAAGCACATTATAGTAAAACTGTCAAAAGTCAAAGATAATGAGAAAATTCTATGAAAGCAAGAGCAAAGCGTCAAGTCATATATAATAGAATCCCTATCAGACTAACAGCAGATTTCTCAGCAGAAATCTTATAGGCCAGAAGAGAATGAGTTAGTATATTCAAAGTGCTAAAAGAAGGGAAAAAACCCTGCTAGGCAAGAATACTATGCCCAGAAAGTCTATCCTTCAAAAATAAAGGAGAAATAAAGTCTTTCCCAGACAAGCAAAAACTGAGGGAATTCATCACCACTAGACCAGCACTACAAGAAGTGCTTAAATGAGTCCTAGATCTAGAAGTGAAAGGACAATATGTACCATTATGAAAACATATGAAAGTTTAAAACTCTACTAGTAGAGTAGATACACAAATGAGAAAGAGAAGGGACTAAAATATTACCTCTACAGAAAATCACTAAGCTACGCTGTTATTAAACAATAAGAGAAGAAGAACGGAACAAAAGATATACAAAGGAACCAGATTAACAACTAACAAAATAACAGGAATAAGTCCTAATGTATCAATAATAGCCTTGAATGTAAATGGATTAAATTCCCCCTTAAAAGATATACATTTAAAATCCATACACTGGCTGAATACATTTAAAAACAAAACATAACCCCACTATATGTTGCCTACAAGAAACTCACTTCACCTGTAAAGACACATTTAGAGTGAAAGTGAAGGGATGAAAAAAGGTATTTTATGCAGATGGAAACCAAAAGCAAGCAGGAGTAGCTATACTTACATCAGATAAAAGAGACTTTAAGTCAAAAACTGCAAAAAGAGACAAAGTCATTATATAATGATTATATGGTTTGGCTGTGTTCTCACTCAAATCTCATCTTGAATTCCCACGTGTTGCGGGAGGGACCCAGTCAGGGGTAATTGAATCATGGGGGCAGGTCTTTCTCATGCTGTTTTCATGATAGTGAGTAAGTCTCACAAGATCTGATGGCTTTATAACGTGGAGTTTCCCTGCACAAACTCTCTCTCTTTGTTGCTATCCACGTAAGAAGTGACTTGCTCTTCCTTTCCTTCCACCACGATTGTGAGGCTCCCCAGGCACATGGAACTGTAAGTCCAATTAAATCTCCTTCTTTTATAAGTTGCCCAGTCTCAGGTACAAAGAAACATTGGATTTAAACTGCACTTTAAATCAAATGGACCTAACAGATATTTACAGAGCACTTCATCCAACAGTTGCACAATACATATTCTTTTAATGGGCATATGAAACATTCTTCAGGATAGACAATATAGGCCACAAAACAAATCTCAGCAAAGTTTTAGAAATTGAAATTTTATCAAGAATCTTCCTAAATCACAATGAAATAAACTAGAAATCTATAACAGGGGAAACCTTAGAAACTATACAGATATGTAGAAATTTAAAGAACATACTCCTGAATGATCACTTAGTCAATGAAGAAATTAAGAAGGAAATAAAATATTTATTGAAACAAATGAAAATGGGAATACAGCATATCAAAACCTATGGGCTATAGCAAAAGCAGTGCTAAGAGGGAAGGTTATAGTAATAAACATCTACATTAAAAAAATACTCCAGCCTGGGCGACAGAGCGAGACTCTGTCTCAAAAAATAAATAAATAAATAAAAAGATTTCAAATCAACAACCTAGTGATACCCCCTCAAGGAGATAGAAAAGCAAGAACAAACACCAAAATTAGTAGAAAAAATAAATAATAAAAATCAGAGAACTGAAGTATAGAGTAAAAAATACAAAAGACCAATGGAACAAAAAGTTGGTTTTTTTAAAAAGATAAACCAAATCAATGAAACATTAGCCACACTAACCAAGGAAAAAAGAGAAAATACTCTAAAAAATAAAATCAGAAACAAAAAAAAGAGACATTACAACTGATGTTACAGGAACATAAAAGATCATCAGAGACTATTATGAACAACTATGTGCTAACAAATTGAAAAACCTAAAGAAAATGGATAAATTCTTGGACTTGTACAAACTACCCAGATTGAACCAGAAAGAAATAAAACACCCAAACAGACTTATAATGAATAATGAGATTGAATCAGTAATAAAAAGTCTCCCAACAAAGAAAAGCCCAGGACCAGATATGGCTTTGCTGCTAAATTCTACCTAACTTGTAAGTAAAAACTAACACCAATTCTTCTCAAACTATTTCAAAAACACAGAAGAGGAGGAAATTCTTTCTAACTAATCTACAAGGCCAGTAGATACCAAAACTAAACAAGGACACAACATAAAAAGAAAACCACAGGCCAATATCCCTGATGAAGATAGATGCAAAAATCCTCAACAAAATACTAGCATACCACATCCAACAACACATCAAAAATAAAATACCCCATGATCAAGTGAAACTTTCCCAGTGGTGCAAGGTTGATTCCACATTCATAAATCAATAAAGGTAATACATCATATCAACAGAATAAAAAACAAAAGTTACATGATCATCTCAATAGATGCAGTAAAAGCATTTGAAAGAATCCAATATCCCTTCATGATAAAAAAAACTCTCAGCAAATCAGACATAGAAGGAACATACATAAACATAATAAAGACCATATATGGGTCAGGCATGGTGGCTCACATCTGTAATCCCAGCACTTTGAGAGACTGAGGTGGGCGGCTCATGAGGTCAGGAGTTCGAGACCAGCTTGGCCAATATGATGAAACCCTGTCTCTACTAAAAATACAAAAATTAGCTGGGTGTGGTGGTGCATACCTGTACTACCAGCTATTCAAGAGGCTAAGGCAGGAGAATTGCTTGAACCGGGGAGGCAGAGGTTGCAGTGAGCCAAGATCGTGCCACTGCACTCCAGCCTGGGTGACGGAGTGAGACACCATCTCAAAAAATAAAATAAATAAATAAATATCATATATGACAAACCCATAGCCAACATACTGAATGGAGGAAAGCTGAAAGCCTTTCCTCTAAAAATTAAAACACAAGGATGCCTACATTTAGCACTTTTATTCGACACAGTACTGAAAGTCTTAGCCAGGGCAATCAGGTAAGAGAAAGAAATAAAAGGCATCCTGGCCAGGCATAGTGACTCACACCTGTAATCCCAGCACTTTCAGAAGCCAAGGCGGGCAAATCACTTGGGGCCAGGAGTTCAAGACAAGCCTGGCCAACATGGTCAAACTCTATCTTTAATAAAAATACAAAAAATTAGCTGAATGTGGTGGCATGTGCCTATAGTTCCAGCTGCTTGGGAGGTTGAGATAGGAGAATTGCTTGAACCTGGAGGCCGAGGTTGCGGTGAGCCAAGATCGCACCACTGCACTCCAGTCTGGGCAACAGAGCAAGACCCTGTCTCAATAAATAAGTAAATAAATAAATAAATAAATACCACCCAAATTGGAAAAAGGGGAAGTCAAATCATTTCTCTTTGTAGACAACATGGTCTTATACATTAAAAAATCTAAAGACTCCACCAGAAAACTATTGGAACTGTTCAACAAACCAACATACGAAAGTCAGTAGCATTTCTATACGTCAGTGATGAACCAGCTGAGAAAGAAGTCAAGAAGGCAATCCCATTTACAATAGCTCCAATAAATTAAAAACATAAAATACCTAGGAATAAATTTAACCAAGGAGGTGAAAGACTTCTACAAGGAAAACTATGAAACATAGATGAAAGACATTGAAGATATGAACAAATGAAAAGACATCCCATGGTCATGAATTGAAAGAATTCATATTGTTAAAATGACCATAACACCCAAACAGTCTTCAGATTCAATATAATTCCTATCAAAACACCAATAACATTCTTCACAAAATAAAACCTCCTAAAATTCACATGGAACCACAAAAGACCCCAAAGAGCCAAAGCAGTCCTGAGCAAAACAACAAAACTGAAGCCCCCACATTACCTGACTTCAAAACGTTCTACACAGCTATATAATCAAAACAGCATGGTATTGGTATAAAAACAGACACATAGACCAACGGAACAGAATAGAGAAACCACAAATAAAACCATGCATTTACAGCCAATTTTTTGAGAAAGGCATCAAGAATATACATTGGAATTGAACTCATGCAGATAGAGAGTAGAAGGACAGTTACCAGAAGCCAGGAAGGGTAGTGGGATGGTGGTGGGAGGAAGGGGATGGTTAATGGGGACAAAAAATAGGTAGAAAGAATAAGACCTAGTATTGATAACACAGCAGAGTGATTGCAGTCAATAATAATTTAATTGTACATTTTTAAATAACTAAAAGAGTATAATTGGGTTGTTTGTAATACAAAGGACAAATGCTTGAGGGGATGAATACCCCATTTTCCATGATGTGATTATTACTTATTGCATGCCTATATCAAATTATCTCATGTATCCCATAAATACATACACCTACTATGTACCCCCAAAAAATTTAATAAAAAATTAAAAATTTTAAAACACATAAAACATAAAAAAGAATATATACATTGGGAAAGGTCATGTAAAAAATTAAAAAAGAATATATCCCCAAATACAGTTTTAATAAAAATTTAAAAATGTTAAAAACATGTAAAAATAAAAAAAAAATACGTTGGGAAAGGACACCCTCTTCAATAAATGGTGCTGGGAAAACTGAATATCCATATGCAGAAGAATGAAACTAGACCCCTATCTCACTATATACAAAAACAACTGCAAATGGATTAAAGACTTAAACATACACCTGAAACTATAAAACTACTAGAATAAAACAAGAGAAATGCTTCAGGACATTGGTCGAGGCAAATTTTATGGCTAAGACTTCAAAAGCACAGCCAACAAAAATAAAACGGACAAATGGGACTATACACTAAAAAAATTCACACAGCAATAGAAACAATGAACAGAGTGAAGAGAAAACCTGTTGAATCAGAGAAAATATTTGCAAACTATTCATCCAGCAAGAGACTATTATCCAAAATACGTAAGAAACTCAACAGCAAAAACAAAAACAAAAACAAAAAAACCCACAAATAATCCCATTAAAAAGTGGGCAAGGGATCTGAACAGACATTTCTCAAGAGATACAGATGACCAACGGTAAATAAAAAAGTGCTCAACATCATTAATCATCAGGGAAATGCAAATCAAAACCACAATGAGATATATTCTCACCCCAGTTATAATATCTATTACCAAAAAGACAAAAATTAACAAATGCTAGTGAGGATGTTGACAAAAGAGAACTCTTATACACTGTCAGTGTGTACAGCCACTATGGAAAATAGTATGGACATTTATCCAAAAAAACTGAAAATAAAACACCATATTATCCAGTAATCCCATTACTGGATATTTACCCAAAAGAAAGGACATCAGTATATCAAAGGGATGCCTGTATCCCTTATGTTTATTGCAGCACTATTCACAATAGTTAAGATATAGAATCCACCTAAGCATCTATTAATGGATGGGTGGATAAAGAAAATGTGTGGTATATATACAAAATAAAATACTATTCAGCCATAAAAAGGAATAAAATCCTGTCATTTACAGCAACATGAATGGAACTGAAGGTTTTTATGTTAAGTGAAATATATTAAGCCAGGCACAGAAAAACAAATATCAGATGTTCTCACTCATATGTGGGAGCTTAAAAAGGGGATGTCATGGAGGTAGACAGTAGAATGATAGTTACCAGAGGCTGGGAAGGGTGGGTGTCTGGGTGTGAAGAGGATGAAGAGAAGTTGGTTAATGAGTACAAATATACAGTTAGATAAGGGAATAAGTTCTAGTGTTTGATAGCACAATAGGATGACTATAGTTAATTACAATGCATTGGATATTTCAAAATAGAAGAGCATATTTGAAATATTCCCAGCACAAATAATAAATGATCATGGTGATGAATATCTGAAATGTCCTAATTTGATCATTACATTGTATGTATCAAAAATCACATGTACCCCATACATTTGTACAATTAGGTATCAATAAAAAAAAATACAATAGCAGGGGGCAAAGGGGCAGGGCAGGAGAAGACTATAAACATTGAAAAATGTCCCTCAGTTTTCTAGCTTTTAAAACATTATACCAATATTAGGCTGGGCATGGTAGCTCAGGCCTGTAATCCCAGCACTTTGAGAGGCTGAGGCTGGCAGATCACTTGAGGGCGAGGAATTTGAGACCAGCCCGATCAACACAGTGAAACCCCATCTCTACTAAAAATAGAAAAAAAAAATAACTGGGCATGGTGGTGCACACCTGTAATCCCAGCTACTTGGGAGGCTGAGGTATGAGAATCGCTTTAACTTGGGAGGCAGAGGTTGCAATGAGTGGAGATCGTGCCACTGCACTCCAGCCTGGGCAACAGAGCGAGACTCTGTCTCAAAAAAAGAAAACAAATTATACCAATATCATATAATTATCATGTTATAGAATTTCTATGTCTAAAAATTACTCTTCTATATTGATTTTTAAATATCAGCTATATGAATTTAAAGAACATTTTTTCCATTGTCATTACAAGGAAAAGCAAATTCCAAAAATTCAATATCACATTGGATGGTAGAAATTTATCTGAGATGTTTATTTCTGGAGAAAACTCCTTTCTAACCCCATTAATCACTTCAGTTCTTCCAAAATTAATTAGAATTGTTTAGTTATTTGTTTTTATAGTCCCACACCTAAGGCTATTATTACAGTCACCAAAATAAAATGCTGACAAGTTAATTTTTGTAATTTATTTATGTCTACCAAGAGGTTCAGAAATTTTATAGCTAATATAAGCTCAGTGACAATCAAATAGTCGTAATTATTTGCTCTCAAGGGCATCACATCCACCAGGGCAAAGGTATCAAAAGAAAAAACAGAGTGAAAAATGGAAGAAAAAAATGACCAGGTTCAGTGTGGTTCACACCAGTAATCCAAGCACTTTGGGAGGCTCAGGCGGGCAGATCGCTTGAGCCCAGGAGTTCAAGACCAGCCTGGGCAACATGGTGAAACTCCACCTCTACCGAAAATACAAAAAAAAATAAAAATAAAAATCAGCCAAGTGTGGTAGTGTGCACCTGTAGTCTCAGCTAGTAGGGAGGCTGAGGTGGGAGAATCACTTGAACCTAGGGGGCAGAGGTTGCAGTGAGCCAAGATTGTGCCACTGAACGCCAGCCTGGGCAATAAAGCAAGACCCTTCTCAAAAAAAAAAAGAGTAAAAAAAAATTTATTTTCACCACAACTCTTAATCACTAAAGATATGTAATAATACCCAAGGAAGAAGAAAAATTAAGAAATTTAATCTAAAAAAATATAACTTACTATACTTTTATCATGTTTTGACTCTTGGGGATAGAAGAATTAGGTAAAGGGCCAGAGAAAGAAGACACTGAGAGCTTGTGGTGGAGGGCAAAGGTAAGGTGGGGTGGGTAGGATTATGGTTTGGCCAGGAAGGAAAGAAAAGTGAAAGAGAAAGGAAAACAAAGACAGGGGTAGTCTCAGGGCAAAAGAGTCAAAATGACACCATATATTAGGTCAGTTTGATACAGCAATTTTAACACTCCTGAATCGAAGTAGCCCTATAAAAATATATTAAGTCTCTGGGTTTTTATTTTTTATTACCAAATAATTATGTGTACAACTTACTGATCTCTACTGCATCCATTAACGCAACCCAGACTACATGAGACTTACATTTTCTTTAAGTTCTATATTATTTGGATTTTTTCACGCTATATATTACCATTATTTTAAGTATGTACATATAAATTTTTTTAAGTCTGTCAAATTTGTCTAAGCTTCTAATGATGTCCGAATCTTATCTCCCAAAACATCTTGGAAGAGTTTTTGAATCTTAAGTGTAAAATATGTTCATAGGTTAAAGAAACAAAGTATCTGTTAGAAATTTAATTGAGGATTACATATGCCATCCAGGCTTGAGATTAAGGGATCACATTGTGGCCCAGATACCTACTACCACAACCAGCTCCATCTTCTCATCCTCAAGATATAGGAAGGTAAACAATAGCATCATCATAACTCCTAAGAGCTATAGTCCATCTTCATGATCTTCAGATTGAAAATAGAATGTTTCATTTGGCCAGGCATGGTGGCCCATGCCTATAATCCCAGCACTTTGGGAGGCCGAGGCAGACAGATCACTTGAGCTCAGGAGTTCGAGACCAGCCTGGGCAACAGAGCAAGACCCTGTGTCAAAAAGAGAAAAAAAGTTTCATT
>NW_012101687.1:2452250-2453731 GCF_000951045.1 Mandrillus leucophaeus | reverse complement strand
AGAGAGAGAGAGAAAGAAAAGGGAAGAAAAGGGAGAGGAAGAGAGAAAGAAAGGAAGGAAGGAAGGAGAGAGAGAGAGAAAGAGAGAGAGAGAGAAAGCAAGCAAGCAAGCACAGACACTTTGCCTAGAACGACGGATGGCAGTGCAGTAAACTCCTTACTGCATGGCTTGTCTGCAAGATGATTCTTAACTCCCTCCCATCCCTGATGGGGCAGAACAGGGTTTGAGCACTGGGAAGCAGAGTGGAGCACAGTATAACATGTGTTTAGTGATAGAAAATATGTTTAGAGACCATTTAACTCAGATTGATCCTGTCAAACTCCAGCGTTGGTAGTTTATGATGTGGTAAGGTCCAATATTTTGTACTTATAATGACATTTTAATATGGCCAAAATCAACCAAAAAGGAAAGAAAAGAGCATCTCATATACAAATTAGTTAATAATTAAAAAAAAAATTTTAACCTAGAAGTTAAAATATGTTTTCTTGGCAGTTTGGAGATTTCTCAAAGAACCAAAAAGAATTACCATGAATTACTATGTGACCTAGTGATCACACTAGTAGGTATATTCATTCCCAAAGGCGAATAAATCATTTTACCAAAAAGACACCTGCACTTGAATGTTTATGACAGCACTATTCACAATAGCAAAGACACAGGATAAACTCAGGTGTCCATTAATGGTGAGTTGGATGAAGACACTGTGGTACCTATACACCATGAAATACTACACAGCCATAAAAAAGAGCAAAATAATGTCCTTTGCAGCAACACAGATGCCGCTGGAGGCCATCATCCTAAGGAAGTTAACAAATTAAGCAAACCAAATATTCTCACTTATAAGTGGAAGCCAAACATTGGCTTTACATGGACATAAAGATGGGAACAATAGACACCAGTGACTCCAAAAGGAGAGAGAAGGGAGGGGGACAAAAAGCGAAAAATTACCTATTGGATACTATGTTCACTGCCTGGGTGATAGATTCAATTGAAGCTCAGAGCATCATGCAATATATCCATGTAACACACCTGCACATGTACCCCCGAATCTAAAATAAAAATAAGTAAATAAATAAAAATGTTTTCTTTTCATTCTTTTCGGTTTGTTTTGATCACATCAAAATGTCTTCGTGCCAGTAGTACAAGAATGTTCATTGTAGCATGTTTGAAATAGTAATATGTTGGAAACAACTTCAATATAGGAATTGCTACATAGATTATGAGAAATTTGTACAATAGAGTATTATGGAGCACTTTAAAAGAATGAAACATTTTTATTTCTACTAACATGGAAGGTTCTCCAAGTTATATTGCTAAATGAAGAAAAAAGGGCCAGGGGCAGTATGCTACTATCTGGGTAAAAAAAGAATGTCTATAAATATGTTCACATATGCTTAAACAGTTTGTGGAATACTATGCAAGAAACTTAAGAGCAATGCCTCAAAGAAGAGACTCTAGGAGCTTTTTTTTTCTTTTTAAGC
>NW_012101687.1:2442205-2452200 GCF_000951045.1 Mandrillus leucophaeus | reverse complement strand
AGACACTGTGGTACCTATACACCATGAAATACTACACAGCCATAAAAAAGAGCAAAATAATGTCCTTTGCAGCAACACAGATGCCGCTGGAGGCCATCATCCTAAGGAAGTTAACAAATTAAGCAAACCAAATATTCTCACTTATAAGTGGAAGCCAAACATTGGCTTTACATGGACATAAAGATGGGAACAATAGACACCAGTGACTCCAAAAGGAGAGAGAAGGGAGGGGGACAAAAAGCGAAAAATTACCTATTGGATACTATGTTCACTGCCTGGGTGATAGATTCAATTGAAGCTCAGAGCATCACGCAATATATCCATGTAACACACCTGCACATGTACCCCCGAATCTAAAATAAAAGTAAGTAAATAAATAAAAATGTTTTCTTTTCATTCTTTTCGGTTTGTTTTGATCACATCAAAATGTCTTCGTGCCAGTAGTACAAGAATGTTCATTGTAGCATGTTTGAAATAGTAATATGTTGGAAACAACTTCAATATAGGAATTGCTACATAGATTATGAGAAATTTGTACAATAGAGTATTATGGAGCACTTTAAAAGAATGAAACATTTTTATTTCTACTAACATGGAAGGTTCTCCAAGTTATATTGCTAAATGAAGAAAAAAGGGCCAGGGGCAGTATGCTACTATCTGGGTAAAAAAAGAATGTCTATAAATATGTTCACATATGCTTAAACAGTTTGTGGAATACTATGCAAGAAACTTAAGAGCAATGCCTCAAAGAAGAGACTCTAGGAGCTTTTTTTTTCTTTTTAAGCGGAGTTTTGCTCTGTCACCTAGGCTGGAGTGCAGTGGCGTGATCTCAGTTCACTGCAACCTCTGCCTCCTGGGCTCAAGTGATTCCACTGCCTCAGCCTCCCAAGCAACTGGGACTACAGGCATGTGCCACCATGCCTGGCTAATTTTTGTATTTTTAGTAGAGATGGGATTTCACCATGTTGGCCAGGCTGGTCTCGAATTCCTGACCTCAAGTGATCCGGCTGCCTCAGCCTCCCAAAGTGCTGGGACTTACAGCCGTGAGCCACTGTGCCCAGCCGGTATTTGCTTTTTAATATATACCTTTAAAAATATATTGAATTTTCTACCATGCTTATAATACTGATTCAAAAGAGTAATTAATACTTAAAAATTTCCCCATGTAAAAACAGCAGCCTCAAGTGGAGCTATCACAATGTTCCTGACACAAAAATCATTATTTCCAAACATTATATGCTTGGCACCACCACCTGGAATATCTTGAAATATGGAAGTTATTTATTCCATCATTTATGTATACACCATGTGCTTATTATACATTAGTGAGATAATAAATCAATAGACAAAATCCCTGCCTACATGGAGCTTATGTTCTATGCAGAGAGACAGTTAAGGAATATACGATCCATAGGTTATATTGTACATTTCAAGGTGATAAATGTTATTATATGGGGAAAAAAAGGGTAATAGAGATTGAGAAAGGCAGGATTGGTGACACTTAGGTAAACACTTGCAAAAGCGGAAGGAGTGAGCCATGTGGATATCTGGCATTAACACAGCACTCTGGGGACAGTGTTCCGGGCAGAAGGAAGAGCCAATGTAAATGTCATGCACCTGGCATGATCAGTCAACAGCAAGGAGGCTAGGGTAGCTTTAGCGGAGTGAACAAGGGATAAAGTAGCTAGAGATGCAGTGAGAGAAGCAACGAGGGTTATAATATCATGGAGGGCCTTGTAGGCTGTGTGTAATAAGGTGTTTGACTTTTTTTTGAATTAAATGGAAGGCCAGTGGAGGCTTTTGAGCTATGGAATGGTGTCGTGAGATTTACTTTTGTATAGGACCACTATGATTGCTCTTTTGAGACTAGATTGGAGGAGGGCAAGTGAGGAAGCATCAAGGATAGTTGGGAGACAATTACAACAACCCAGACAAGCCAGAGATTACAATAAACTACACTAGGCTGGTACTATAAAAATGCTGAGTGGTGATCAGAGCCACAGACACATTTTGAAAGCAGAACAAACAGGATTTCCTAATAGATTGTATATAGTGTGTGAAAGAAAAGGAGGAATCAAGAATGACTTGCAGCCTTCTGGCTTGAGTAGCTGGAAGGATGAGATATTACTACAATTAAGGGCACTACAGGCAGAGAATTTGTGAGGTGGAGAGTTGGGAGTTCAGTTCTGGATCTGTCAAGTTTGGGAAGCTACTTAGACATCCAAGTAGAGATGTCAAGAAGCTATAGTTATATATACAGGGCTTGAGTTCAGGGGAGAAGTTCTGATTGGAGATATTAATTTGAGAGGTGTCAGTAGGGATGGTATATAACTCCATAGGAGATGATGAGTCCCCTAGGGAGTGAATGTAGATAAGGAGAAGAGACCCAACATCTTAGTCTTGGGGTACCCCCAATGTTAGCAAGTCAAGAAGAGGAGCAACAATAAAGATGACCAAGAAGGATGCTGATGATGTTCTTTTTCTTGACCAGGGTGATAGTTACATAGTTACGTGGGTATATTAACGTTTTGATAACTCATTGAGCCATACGTTTATGAATTGTGTTCTTTGCTCTGTATATGTTACACTTCAATAATTTTTTACCCCTCCCCGCTTCCTAGTCCCTTACTTTCTTGCTATTTCTTTATGGAATCATAAAGAAATTAACCCCTTCAGCAAATTTTCTCAAGGCTGCAGGTTTCTTCTCTTCAATGCTAAATCTTTTACCAAACACATGGCATCTGCTCAGGGAACTGAAGCATTTTGAAATTTGTTTTAAACCAAATTAAATCTATCTTAGAATCTCACTATTCAAAGTGGCATACAATTCTTTGAATAGAAGTGGGACAGGCAATAGCTCCAGGGACCAAGGAATGGGATGAGGGCCTTCTGTTCTTCACCACTGAGATGCTTGGTTTCCAAGCCCATGTGTCCCATTCTCCTGAGGAACTCTTTTTCCAAGGGCCTGTAAGCTATGGAATCCATAAAGCAGACAGCAGTCCCATTCAAAATCTTCAGCACTGTGTGGGCACACAGATCTTTCCCTGACAGTTGTACATATGTGCCCCACTCCCATTTTTCCCAGTCACAGAGAATCTCATTCTTTCCTCAACTCCCTACCACCTTGGGTTTCCCTTGACATACTCCTATATCCCACCTCTCTTCATCTCTTTTGCCAAACATTCTCCTTCCAAACAAAAACTGGATTTCATTTGTTTGTCTTTAAGGCCCACGGTAGTGCCTATTTTCAGCCATGAAACACAAATCTTATGAGTACTTGAGGTAAGAAAACTCAGATGCAGAACACAGACATTTGGCTAACTTTGGAAGATGAAGAAGGCAAGAACTCTTACCACTTTTCAGTTTTCAAGTTATTTTGGTCTGTAGGTTGTGTTCCCCTAGAAAGATCGGCTGTTCTCTTCAGATACGGGTGTTGAGTGAGAAGTCAATGTCAGATCCTTGTTTATATCCCAGCTAGTGAGTTTAGGGAAACCAGAAAGTATGAGTTCTAGAGTGAAGAGCCCCAGGCACTACCTCCATTTGCTGCCATCTCTTAAAGAGACTCTTCTGGAAAGGGATTCTTCCTCTTTTTTTAGCTTTTATTTTAGCTTCGGGGAAACATAGTTTAAGTAAACTTGTGTCACAGGGGTTTGTTGTGCAGGTTATTTTATTGGCATGTTTGTGTGGTTGCTTTATAGTGACACTGGTCTGTGTGTTTATACTAGCTGGTAGCAGTCTTTCTTTTCTATATTTAGTGCTCCTTTCAAGATCACTTGTAAGGTAGGTCTGGTGGTAATGAATTCCCTCAACATTTACCTATCTGAAAAGAATCTTATTTCTCCTTCAATTAGGAAGCTTAGTTTGGCTGGATATGAAATTCTTGGTTGCAGACTTTTTCTTCTTTAAGAATGTTGAATATAGATACCCAATCTCTTCTGGCTTGTAGGGTTTTAGTTGAGAGGTCCACTGTTATCCTTATGAGGTTCCCTTTGTAAGTGACCTGCCCCTTCTCTCTGCCTTTAACATTCTTTCTTTCATTTAGACCTTGGAAAGTCTGACAATTATGTGTCTTGGGGATGATGTTTTTGTGTAAAATCTTGCAGGAGTTCTCTGTATTTCCTGAATTTCACTGTTGGCCTCTCTGGCAAGGTTGGGGAAGTTTTCATGGACGATTTCCTGAGATGTTTTCCAAGTTGTTTGCTTTCTCCCAGGTCCTTTCAAGGATGCCAATGACTTATAGATTTGGCCTCTTTTCATAATCCCAACTTCTCAGAGGTTTATTTCTTTTTATTCTTTTATCTATTTTTGTCTATCTTATTTCAGAGAACCAATCTTCAAGTTCTGAGATTCTTTCCTCAGCTTGGTTTATTCTGCTGTTAATACTTGTGATTGCATTGTGAAATTCCCCTATTGTGTTATTCAGCTCTGTCAAACTCACTTAGGTCCTTTTTCATACTGGCTGTTTCATTTTTCAGCTCCCATGTTGCTTTATTGTAATTTTTATTTTTCTTGGATTGGGTTTTGCCATCCTCCTGAATCTCAATGATATTCATTCCTATCCATATGCTGAATTCTATTTCTGTCATTTCCGACAGTTCAGCCTGGTTAAGAACTCTTGTTGGAGAATTGTTAGTCATTTGGAGGATATACAACACTCTGGCCATTTGAGTTATGAGACTGCTTGTGTCCATTCTTTCTCATCTCTGCATGTGGGTGTTCCTTTAGCTGTGGTGTGGATTGAGTACAGTCAATTGACTTCTTTTCTGGATGTTTTCACCAGGTTGAGGCTTTGGGCAGGGTCTTCATTTGAAGCTGGCTTCTTGTCTCTGGTTTCAGAGTGGGGTAGGTTAGTGAGGTATTTATGGTGTCGAAGCTTTGGAGTGTGATCCAGCAGGTGATATTCAGGATTACTGGTCAGTTGGTAGACTCTTGGTCAGTTGTATGACTCCCCTATGTTTCCTCATAGTTGCAGTTACGTTCCCTCTCAATGCCATGAAAATGTGGGTTCCTCTCCCCCTTGAGTGTTGGCTGTAGATTGTGGCTTGGCACTCCTGGGATGCCCATGCAGCTCTGAGGCAATCTCTGTGTTTATATTCCTTCCCCAACTTGGAGGCAGATGAAGAAGGGACCTTAGTAGTGATTGTGGCCAAGGGTCTTTTGCTTGTTTCCTTGAGGCTCCACCCTAGAGAGATACAGGTCAGCAGTATCTCAGTGGAATCAACGCAGGATACAGCATCCGTGCTGTGGGCACAATCCAAGGGTTCCCTGTTTGGTAATGAGCAGTTGCGGCGGGTGTGGCGGGGGTGGAGTGCGGTGTGGGACCCGTGTAAGACAGACTGGCCTCCTCTCCTTGGGTTGACTGCAGATTGTTGGAGGGGTGGATAAAGCACTTAGGGTCTTTGCTCCTTCATTAATCTGAGGGTAGCAAGGGCAGTTCCACTGCAGAGGCAGTGGCAGAGAGGCTTTCAGTTGCCCCTGGAGGCTCTGTTCAGGGAGTTCCTGAGTTGCTACTGGCTCAACAGCCCTGGCAGGGGTTGGCAAGAGGCCCAGGTCTGGAGGACCTGCCTCACAGAGATATGGAAATGGGCACCCATGTAACGATGTGACCACTTTTCTGTCAGGCTGTTGCAGTGTGCTGGGGACCCACTCTAGTCCTTAGTTGCTGCAGATTTTCTAGTACCTGATCCAGAGAAGGCGGTGAAACATCAAAGATGGTGGCCTGCCCTTCCCTCTGGGAGCTTTGTTCCAGGGAGGCATGGACCTGTTGCTGGCCCAAACACACGTGTAGAAGGTGGCTGGAGACCCTGGTTGGGAGGTCCTACCCAGTGAGGAGGAATAGGATCAGGGACCTACTTGAAGAAGCATGGCCACATTTTGGTGGATCAGCTGTGCTGTGCTGGGGTACCCTTTCCACTCCCGGTTGACTCAGTCTCTCCAAAACCCAAAGGCTGGAACAGTTAATTCGCCCAAACAGCAATGATGGCAGCCTGTCCCTCCCTCTGGGAGCTCCATCCCAGGGAGAATTCAAGTCTCTCTGTCAGCTGGAGAACACTGGCAGGGGTGGCTGGAGGCCGCGGATGGGAGGTCCCAATCAGTGAGAAGGAATGAGATTGCGGTACCTGCTTAAAGAAGCAGTCTGGCCACATTTTTGTAGAGCAGCTGTGCTGTACTGGGAAATCCCTCCCACCCCCAGTTGGCTTGGACTGTCCAAAGCCTGAAGGCTGGAGTGGCTAAATTGCCCCAACAGCAGCAGAGGTGGCGGCTCACCCCTCCCCCAGGGAGCTCTGTTTCAGCGAGGCGCAAGGCTGCTACCAGTGGCTGGTTGGATTTCCAAGCCTGTGGGTCTTCTCCTGAGATGCTGTGGAAATGGGGCCTGCAGACTGTCACTGCGCAGCCTCGAGGATTCAGCCTCTTTCCTACAGGTATATACAGGGATCTAATCTCCCGCTTTGCAGGAGTTGCAGTTACTTTGCTGGGAAGCTTGATTTTCTGAAGCTCCTGGGTCTCCACCCATACCTGAGCGGTTGCTCTGCTAAGACTCTATGTAGCTCTGTCAGACTGAAGGCCCTGGTGGAGTGGGTTCATGAGATCTCCTGACCCCGCCTTGCAGTGATCCGTGGGAGAAGCGAGGGTTCCCAGGGTCACCCATTCACTCACCACTTCCCTGGGTGGGGAAGGTTCCCCTGGCTCCTGTCACTCCCAAGTGGGCTGTTGTCCTGCTTTGCTTTTCTTTGTTCTCTGTGGGTCAAGCTGTTTCCTTGATTAGATACATTGCAAGTACCTGGATGTTTCAGTTGAAGATGCCGTATTTAGTCACCCTTCTCATTCCTCTCCATGAGAGCCATGCACGCTACCTGTTTCTCTTCCGCCACCTTCAATTTATACCAGGGTTCTTCCTTTGAAAGAATCTACTTCAGCACATTTTATCAATTTTAAGCTTTTTTCTTGCTAGATTCTCTTGGTTTCCTAGGTATGTGGTTATGTCATACACGAAAACGATAGCTTTATTTATTTTCTAACCCACATTATTCATTATATTTTCTTGCTTTATTTCATTTTTTGGAAACCTCCAAGACCATGTTATACAATAATGCTATATAATGATACTAGTAGTTTATCTTCTGACTTTAAATAAAGTTGTTTTAATGTTTCACTGTTTAGGATACTATTTATTATTGGTTTCTGATAACTAGTCCTTATAGTTTTACTACTTCACTACTAGTTTTACATTGATATATTTTCTAATATTGAGCCATCATAGGATTCTCAAAATATAGAGTAAAATACTCCCCTCAAAATACATTTCATAACATCCCTTTCCCTTCCTCAGAAAATGGGAGTAACATATGAAGAATCCATGAGTGGACTATTAAGCTTCTATAGTCAGTCATTTATGAATAAATATATTTTTAAAAATATATTTTTTGAGTAATTACTATGTGTTACTGAACCAAACTTAGGTCCATCCACCTGGCACAGCAAAGTCAACACCAACACTAAGATCTACAGTGAGAGAAAGTAGGCATTCATTGCAGGGCACCAAGCAAGAAGAATTGGGCAGCTAATAAGCATTAGACTCAAATTCCCCAGTGCCCTACATGCAAAGGCTTTTAAAGGTGGTGAGGCAAAGTTTATAGGCAGTCATAAATCAATACGTGGAGGTTATACATTGGTTTGGCCCTAAAAGGTGAGATATTTTGAAGCAGAGGTTTACAGATGATAGGATACAGAGATTCTTCAATTCAGCATTGGTTAAGGAAGCGAGGCTTTGTATAAAAACTTGGGGTCAGCAGAAAGGTTAAGGGTTGGCCTGAGGGTATGACTCTGCAGGCCCCTCAGATAGAAATTTAGAACAAAGAAGTTCAGCCCTCAGTTCCTCCTTATCTGAGGTTTACATGACAGGTCAGCATTTTCCATCAGGTGGGGGTTCAGGTTTCTGAAAAACAGCTCAAGGACAAGTGTCAAGATGTTATTTTTAGTTTCTATGGGAACCAAACATCTTGTGACTCGAACTTACTTGGCTATTTAAGCTATTATTACCTTCTTGCTTATCAAGTTGCTCATTTACTACTCAAGGCTAGCTAGGTGCTTGGAATTTTCCTTGAAGAGACTCAGGAGTTTTCCTTAATTTCAATGCTTGGGAAGATCCAGTAGGCCCCTAAGAGAAGTCCCTGCCCTATCTCATGTGTGTTGTACTATATGGTGTGTGTGTTAACCTTCTTAGTATGTTGGGGGAAACTCTTCTTTCAGACTAGTACATATAACTCAATTTGACTAACGAGGAAATAGAGCTAGTGAGGCAGAATAGGGTCTGCAGACAGGGAACTTAAGGGCAATTTGTGCTAACTTTTTAAAAGAGAAAACACCAGGGTCTGGGGGCAGGAAATCTAAGGCCAAATCACGCTGACTTCTCAAAGCTGGATCTAAAGGAAAATACCTGGGTCTGGGCGCAGGAATCCTAAGGCCAATTAACACAAACTTCCTAAAGCTAAATCAAAAGGGAAAAACCCCATCTCCCCAAGCCAAGTAATGAAGGATCAAGGGCTACTCTTCCTACAACCCTCCCATCCCAACATATCTCAGATGGAAAGGAAGAGTGCCCTGGATTGGCTGAGGGCCACACAGAACCATCCCTTCATGTGCATAGGGTGCCAATTCACCTCAGCCTTTAACCAGCCACAGACCAAATCCTTCATCCAGATAAGGAGTAGATGATAAGAACCTCAAATGGGATACTTAAAGCCCAGAAAACTTTGTAACTGGGCCCTTGAGCCACTTGCTCAGGCCCACTCCCACCCAGCAGAGTGCGTTCTCGCTTTCATAAATTCCTGCTTTTGCTGCTTCATTCCTGCATTTCATTCCTCTGCCACTGTGTGCATTTTGTTCAGTTCTTTGTTCAAAATGCCCAGGACCTGGACAACTTGTAGTCAAGCCCCTCCACCAGTAACACTAGATACATTAATACTTTGCCCAAAGTCCCACTCCCAAGAAGTGGTAGAACCAGATTTAAACCCAAGTTTAGAGCCTGAGCTTTTACAACTGTATTATAATGTTTCTCAGTAAAGCACTACCAAAGACCAAGAAATAACAGAAGCTTCAAGATGGCAAAAAATCTGATGTGCTTATATTTATTGTGTCAAAATTCTACTGAAATGACAGTAAATATTTTTTAAAAGGAATGAATCCCAAACCATATATAGAGCAAGAGGGAAGGCCCAAGAATTTCAGAAATTCTGACAAATTTCTAGAAGACAGAAAGCCAGGGGCATCAGAGTAGAGAAAGTCACAAACCAGACAAGGCAGGGTTACTTTTAGTCCAGCCAAGTCCCAGAAAGGACTCCAAGCTGAGTCTTTAGATACAGAAAGTGGAACTAGGTTGGCAGTATTCAGTTTGACATAAAGGGCTGTTTGTGAACAGCTGGACTAGTTGGCCCTTCCCATACCTTAGCCCACTCAGTAACCGTCAGCAATGGTATGGAGTAGAGGAGGGGAATAGCATTACCTGCACCGTTAACAGAGAGGTGCTTTTAAAAGGAATTTGACGTTACGTGCCTGAAAATGGAGTCAGGTTCCAAACATGGGAGTTTGTCCCTAGATTATCCCCTCTTCATTACTTGTCCAGGGAAGACTTCCTGGAGTCCTTGACCTAACCTACAAGATGAAAAGCAGCCAGCTAAGTAAAACAAAAAAGAAGGCAAGTCATTCCAGGCAAAAAGTTTAACTTGACCTACAGCAAACTTGAGAAGGCAAGGAATACATGGTGGCTGAGGGAAATATTTTATAGTCGTCAGAAGAAAAGTTTTTTTTTTTTTTTTTTTTCTTTTTGAGACGGAGTCTCGCTCTGTCCCCCAGGCTGGAGTGCAATGGCGCGATCTCCGCTCACTGCAAGCTCCGCCTCCCGGGATCCCGCCATTCTCCTGCCTCAGCCTCCTGAGTAGCTGGGACTACAGGCGCCCGCCATCGCGCCCGGCTAATTTTTTTTGTATTTTTAGTAG
>NW_012101687.1:2407624-2442155 GCF_000951045.1 Mandrillus leucophaeus | reverse complement strand
TGTTAGCCAGGATGGTCTCGATCTCCTGACCTTGTGATCCGCCCGCCTTGGCCTCCCAAAGTGCTGGGATTACAGGCGTGAGCCACCGCGCCCGGCAGAAGTAAAGTTTAGTCCTAGGTGTGAGAGATGCTGAGGCTGGTGGGGCAGGCAGTAACCAGATCTAGTTTGTACTTATCCTATGGGCAAAAGAGAGACAGTGAAGGATGTAGTGCAAAGATGAAATGGTCAGGACCCTTGTTCTGACAGCTGTGTGGAGGAAGGACTGGGAAATAATGCCTTCTTTAATGCAGTCGCTTCCAAGGTGTGGCCTTGGGAAGCAGCAAAAAATTATTGGTTTACTACAACCTACTGAACCACAGCCTCTGGGTGTAGGGCCCAGCGATCTGTTTTAACAAGTCCTACAGGTGATTGTGATGCACACTCATTTGAAAACCATTCTTCTAAGGAAGAGCTCATTCCTCAAGACATTTCATCTCCTTTATGAATTGTTTCTATCCCACTCATGTTGAATGGACCATACCCTCAATTGTCAACCCCCAGTAACCCCTGTGTATACCTCTCATATAGCAGAATTTTATGGTGCTTCCTTATGTCAGTCTTCCCATGATAATCAGGAAGCTTCTTGATATCAAGTACAGTCTCAATAGCTTTTGTAGCCCTGGCAGCACCCTATGCGCGCAATAAATTGGCTTGCTAAATGAATGAACAGAAAAATAACAATTAGCAGGCATTTGCCACAGTCCAGTCAATAGATAAGCAGGAAATGAGGTCTTAAGCCAAAAGAATAACAGAGATGGGCATGAGAGATATTTAGGAAATAAAAGGGACAGAATGCTAATAAGAGTTAACAATTATATATTACACATAGTATGTGCCAGGTACTGTTTTAAGTGCTTTATACAAATGTTCCTATTTAATTCTCACAAAAACCCTATAAAGTTCTACAATTTTTAATTCTCATTTTATAGACAGGGAAAGTTGAGGTTAAATAATTTACCCAAGTCCAACAGCTAACAGTCAGCCAGGATTCAAACTAATATATGATGTCTGTCTGTAGAGTCCTTGTTCTTTTTTTCTTGAGACAGGGTCTCGCTCTGTCACCCAGGCTGGAGTGCAGTGGTGCATACAATCTTGGGTCACTGCAACCTCCACCTCCCAGGTTCAAGCAATTCTCCTGTCTCAGCCTCCTGCATAACTGGGACTACAGGCATGTGCCACCACATCCGGCTAATTTCTTTGTGTTTTTTTTTTCTAGCAGAGATGGGGTTTTGCCATGTTGGCCAGGTTGGTCTCGAACTCTTGACCTCAAGTGATCCACCCACCTTGGCCTCCCAGAGTCCTTGTTCTTTATCATATTCTGCCTCCAAACTCATGCTAAGTGAGCCTTTTAGATTTCCAGTTTGAATGGTTAGGTAAATGGGATGCCATCAGCAAAGAGACAGGAAAAAACAGGGAAAGATGATGACTTCAGCTTTAGACATGCTGTGTTTGAGATACCTTTATGAGATGTACAGCAGGTGGTTGGATGTAATAGTCTGAAACAGGGGCATGGACTGGGCTAGATGTATAAATTAAGAAGCTGGCTGGGTGACGTGGTTCACACCTGTAATCCCAGCACTGTGGGAGGCCAAGGCGGGTGAAACACCTAAGATCAGGAGTTTGAGACCAGCCTGGCCAACATGGCAAAACCTCATCTCTACTAAAAATACAAAAATTAGCTCGGCATGGTGGCACCAGCCTGTAATCCCAGCTACTTGGGAGGCTGAGGCAGGAGAATCGCTGGAACCCAGGAGGCAGAGGTTGCAGTGAGGTGGTATCGCACCACTGCACTCCAGCCTGGGAGACAAAGCAAGCCTCCATCTCAGAAAAAGAAAAAAAAAAAGAAATCAACAACACACAGCTGGGCAAGGAGGCACTTGCAATTATCTCAGCAATTTAGGAGGCCAACACAGGAGAACTGCTTGAGCCCAGGAGCTCAAGATCACCCTGGACAAGGTCATGAGACCCCATCTCTATAAAGAAATAAAAAAATTAGCTGGATGTGGTGGCACACACCTATACTCCCAGTTACTCGGGAGGCTGAGGTGGGAGAATCACTTGTGCCCAGGAAGCTGAGGCTGCAGTGAACCATGTTCGTGCTAATGTACTCCAGCCTAGGCAACAGTGAGACCTTGTCTCAAACACAAAAACAAACCTGTGAGGCTATTTGCACTTCAGTTTCCCTTAAATATTGTTCACTAGATATTTCATCCCACATGTCTTCTCATTAAATGTAATCCTCATTCTTTTAGAGCCATCTCATCCATTCTTTTGGTTGCATTTTGTTGATTTCTTTTTTTTTTTTTTTGGTAGAGACAGGATCTCACTATGTTGCCTAGGGCTGGTCTCCAACTCCCATCTTCAAGTGATCCCCACCTTGGCCTCCCAAAGTGCTGAGATTACAGGCGTGAGCCGCCATCCGGCCCTGAAGTACAATTCTTTACTATTTTTGTGAGAGTATTCTAGACTGAAATCACTCAATATCCATCTACCATTACTTACTGGCAATAGCAAATTAATCCAATACTTCCTAATCTGGAAACAATGTCATTTCATATAGCATAAGCTTTCTCTCTTCTAAGACCTAAGCAAAATAATTAAACTTGCTAAAATCACCACTAATAAGGTATGAAGAGGACAGGGTATTAAGACTCCAAAAACAAAAGTAGGCATTTCTGTCTACTAAAAATCCTTCTGAAACGTGACACACTGGCATTATAGGGTCCAACAAAGTAAAATTATATGCGTTACTCCCTTCAGTAGTTTTGATTCAGAGCTAACTTTCCAAGTTAAAAAGAGCAAAAAACATGTTGCTAAGAGATCTTGCCTGAAACTACAGCAAAGGTGTTTGCAAAATATTTTCTAGTATTAATAGGAAAACAAGCAACTTACTGTATTGGAAAAGGAAAATGTATGATTTCATTTTGCATTTCCTTTTAGAAAACAGTCTTATCTGATGAGACTGTGGTAGCCTTAGCCAAATACTTCCACTGTGTTCCATTTTTGCAACCAAAATTATCAAATGAATTTTATTTAAATGGAAAAGTCAGTTAAAACCAGAATATCCTTTGTCCAATCAGTAAATAAACTATTACCATACTGTCAATTTTCCATTCCATAAACAAGATTTCAAAAACAGGTATGAATCTGGGGTAGCAGTGGTTTGAAAATTAGGATTCAATTTAAAACAGAGCTAGAATCCAATATTTACTTGCTGAAATGTTTAAGGTCTTTAATTTCAAAACACTTACTAAGCATAATCTAGAGACTGCCAACTAATTTTAACAATTTAGGTCTTTAGTAAAATTAATGTGGGCAGAAAATGTTACTTCATTACAAAGTATTACTATATACTTTGTCTTGTGACTAATTACAGCTTACAGGAGTATAAACAAGTTAACTGAATTTTTCAATGGCTGAGGATTTTGTATGTTTCCTCATTTTGAACTTCAATCATGACTATTTAATCATATTCATACATTTGAGACTGAACTAGATATAAAGATATTGCAATACCCGCTGGAACTGGTTAATTAGATATGCCCCTATGTTATTTCTTCACTACCAAAGAAAAGTATGAAGAAAAAAAGACTAATTTGGTTTAATTATGGTTACATAAAAATTATTTAAATATTCAAACATTTGATGAAATCATCATACTCCAACCCTTAAATAATTCTAATTTCTAATGGTTAAGCAACTTTCAGATATCATTAATAAAATATATGACCATCATTAAAAAAATTATCATTCAGTGCTATTGATTTTATAAATAACCTTTTAGGTTAAACCCTGCCATACCAAATTTCCTTTCTGCCTTCTTTTAAAATAAATCAGGTAGACCTAAACTAAGTTTTCTCATGAAAATCAATAAACAGCTTGGTTTTGTATTAACTTTTAGATCTCCTCAGAAACCCACATGTGAAGAATTGCTAAGTACAACACCTTAATATTACTAGTAAGTAGCATGAGTGGTAGACTATGTCTGGACTCCACACCCTGCCACTTCCATTCCAGTATCTGGACCACATCACCACTAGGAGTATGGAGTTAATCATCAGTATGACTCAGCATTGAAATTCTAAGCACTGCTATTACTAATTTTGTTAATGTATGCATATAAACAGGTATATAAACACTAAAGCCATAAGAGAGTAGTATCTGTTTCTTTAGTATTAAAAGAATTTCAACTGTTAGAAAAATGAGCTGGCTTGCAAAACAAAAACAAAGGAAAACAAAACAAAACATGCATCTTGAAAGTTAAAAACAAACAAACTGAAGAAAAAGCCGGTTGAAGTATTTGGATTTAACTTTACCCAACTAAGACATTCATTCACACAACATATGCATGTCAGTCTCCTATTCAGTCCTAGAGCCTGCAGTATTGTAATTTATTGTGAAACCATGTAACCAAATACTTAAATATATCCACAACATCTATACCACAGAAATGCATAGTACATAATATACTAACATCTCAAAATAAACTTCTATTACAGTTTTATGCAAATTATGGTATAAGATTATCACCTGCCACATTTTGAAATGGCACCAACTTCAACATCAATGCACTAGTCAAAATCCTTACTAGTAGTGATGTCTTCTGCATTATCATCTGAACATTCAAAATCAAGCTGTTAATCTAATAACCACAGTATGTTATCATTTAAAATCACTGTATATTTGGATGTTAAAGCAGGTAGTAATACAGCAGGAAGTGTTTCTAATTCACAGTTTCAAAAATAAAGGGTGCAGTTTTCAAATATCTGATTGCTTAAAATTGGTCACTCAATTTAACAACTGCCTCCTTCAATACATGTAAACTATGTTTGCACAGCATTAGGAGATGTCTTTTATTTCAGAATTAGTTCTTACTGTTACAGGAGCACCACAAATTTGAAGGAAGAGGCTACAGTGTGAAATGAGCTCACTGAAGGATATGTTAAATAAAATTTTAACTACAATATAAGGTACTGCAAAAGCTTTGTTCCCCAGCACAGATCCCTTAATCAGGAAAAGTAGTTAACACTTAGCAAATACAATATGTAAATTAGCTCTACAGGAGATGGGGAAAAACCTAACTCAACTAAAAGAAAATACTATTATTAGCTAACAAAGCTGTGATAGCTGGCTTCAGAATTTTCCTAAAAATAAAATTCAAAGGCATACACAGTATTTATATCCTTTGATAAGGAATGTAGACATCCAAAGGGAATGAAAGAAAAATCTGGTTTTAAGAATTTCTAAGTGGAAACACACGCACACAAATGGGTAACTGAGAAAAATTGAGCACTTAAAATATTCAAAATTTAAGTAAGAAGATGTATAATAGAAAAAAGTGGCAAATTGTTATTGTGACTCGATTTGCTGAAAACATCTGCAAATTCACACTGGCATTAAGAAAACCAAAGTCTCGAAAATTCTCCTTTCTTTCTCTCCAGATAATGTGTTTTCTGTGCAAAAATAAATATCTGAAAATTGCACTAATAATACTTATTTTAACTTCTATATTATGAATAATCTGCACATGCTGCTTTACAGACAATACATATTTGTAAACTTGCTCATGCAAAATTAGTGTGCGCAACAGGGATATTGTTAATTTTCATACTTTAAAATGATACCTTATTATCTTTTAAAAATTGCCAAACCCTCTGAAATGGTAACAAATCTTATATGGATATTCTTGTCTGCCAGCTAAAAATCAATTTGTGTTGCGGAAAACAAAAAGTTGTACAAGAAAAAGAAACATGGTTTTTGTTTTGCAAGATTTTTGATTTTTAAACGAGAAAATTTATAAAAGAAAGAAATTCATGGTCACAAAATTTCAACATTTTAATCCTAAACATTACAGGGTAAATAGATACTGGACCTTATCTCCATACTCCATAAAATCCTAACTTTTAGTTTCCATTTCAAATGTTGCTGTAACCACTAAAACACTAGTGGTTTTACAACCTCTGGATTATGGAAATACACATTTCTGAAATAAATGCTACAAAAACAACAATGGAAGAAAGCCAAACAAACAGTCTCCACGAAGGAAAAAAAAGTGGAACATTTTGAAGCTTTTAGACACTTCTCTTTCCATGTCTTATGATTAACCTGTCAATTCAGTGCATTGTATGGTCATCTGTAATGGTCCCCATGGTGATCAAACATCTAACTAGTGTCCATTGATTCTAAGTTAGTAGATGATGAATCTTTCTGGATACTTTCAAAGATAGCCGCCAGCTCAGGGTTAGAACTGATTTGTGACTGGAATTCACTCATCAGTGGACTCTTCTCTGCTTCTGGAATGGTTAGCAGTGCTGCTACTGCTCTCATGGCAGATCGCTTTAATTCATCTTGTTTTTCAAACTCCTGCTTTACTGAGTTTGCCTTTACCTGTAACATGGAGTAAACTTAGATTACATGCTATAAAAGACAACTCTTACATGAACAAATTTGAGCACGTAAGATCTTCCTGGTAAAAGTTACTCTCGTAGGTCCATAAGGCATATTATATTCTAAGCACAACTGTTTTTAAACTTATTTTTAAAGAAGTTGTCTCTTTTTCTTTTAAGGGAATATTTTACACAAAGCACCATTATAACAACAGAAAATCTAGACCCACATGACTGTAACAAAGAGAGCAGGACACTCTTTTTTCAACTATCTGCTTAGCAAGTCCCACACTTTGGCCCCCATCAAGAAAGTACTACTCTACCTACCCTATTCTTTGCTATATTCTATTAGACACTTTTTCAAACACACCATATGATGACATCTCCAGGTCTTTATTCAAAGCCTGTTTCATCTTCTTGGTCTAAAAAAAAAAATCTGGATTTTTCAAGGTTCACTGCAAATGTTGTCACCCTAATATGAAGCCTTCTATGACTCCCCTTCCAATCAGAATTAAAACCTTCCTCTTTTGTTGCCTGATCACATTTTATCCCATATCAGTACTTCAAATATATATATCAGTACTTCAAAATGTTATATTGATATAGCAATAAACAAAAACTTTTAAGAATAGCAGTTAACAGTGCTAAGTTTTATAAAACATCAGTATTCAATAGGTCAACTTTTTAAACCAACTGCTACATAGAGCACTGGAATACTTATATTTGGAAAGCTAGAGAAAAGAATTGGCTAGGAATCCCCAATACACCAAGTCTGACCTAGGTTGATACTTATCATTTCTTACCTTAGTTGTACATGTTGCACGTAATGGCTCAACAAGTCGGTCCAACCTCTGCAGCACTGCACTTGGACAAAGGGTAGACAGTCTCACCAACATTAAAAATGTCAGCATCTATTAGGAATAAAAAAGAATTTAGATTTGACATCATTTTCTAAAAACAAAATTCTAAATTCTGACAGATCCTTTAAAGGAAAATACCATGCAAAGTAAAGCTTCCTTTTAATGTAATCTGCCAATCAGAATCAGACAGATTTGTCTCAGACCTTGTCTGAGTTAAGTGCTAAAGAGACCTCACCAGATTGTATTTTAGGTGAGGTCTCTTGAGCAGCATATTATAGGTGAGGACTCTTTAGTCCTTAACTCAGGTAAGGTTTGAGACATCTGTCTCAAACAGATACGAGAACCAGAAAAGTGGTTTTCAATCCTGGTTGCACATTAGAATCATCCAGAGAGCTTCAGAAACATACCCATTCTTCAAGTCCCATCCCCAGAGTTTTACTGAACCTGTCAGAATACGGCCACAGACTCTGTTTGTTTGTTTGTTTTTTGAAAAGCTCATGTGCACCAGAATTGAGAATCACTGAACTGGAATATTACTGAGCTGGAACACAAGTTTCGAAATAAGTTTCCACTATCATAACAGAGTTGACCAGTTATTCAGATTAATCCATGCAAAACCTGATAACCCATAAACCTTTTTCTCTTGGACTATAAACTCATAGAATTAAACAAGCACGTCCTTTTAATTCTTGGTTGGGGGGCTCTCTTTATTGAACTTTGAGAGGCTCAGGTCACTACCACACATGGAAACCTAAGAGTAGGAGTTTGGGTAGTACGGCCAAATTACCGCTGAGTTACCACTTTTGCCATGCTTGGCCAAAAGCCCTAAATGGAAGAGTAGATGAAAAAGACACAATGCATGCATTTTTTATTTTTCAAATCACTCTTTTACTGTTCACATTTTAAATGGAGATGTTCATTTCATCACAGGAAAACAAAGAACACTTATACGCAAAATTCATTATCCAAACATAAGATGCAGTATGATTTCTCTCAAGTTGCTTCTACAGATTGCTTTGTATATCTGAAAAGTTCCATGTCCTCTAACAAAATTCTTGGTATTAAACACAGTATATTATATTGGAAAACAAAAATTCCTCCTGCAGGTAAATAATACAGTTACAATTCAGACTAGCCCCAAAGGTAACTCAGGAGAATTAATCAAGACAATGCTAAGAAAACCCTCCATGGGGAGCAACTATGGTCCAGTGTTAAGTCAGGCCAAAAACTTACAGATTTATACTTTAAACAGCAAAATCTGTCGGGATTCTTTTGAGGGAAAGGATCTAGGGACTATTCACTAAGCAAGTGGGCACAGAGCATTTTGCATCCATTGCCACTTCCTCCTCCAATAAAAAGGGTTCTGGATCTTTCTTACATGTCAACTGGTGTTACACTGCTTATTACTTTTGCACTTTATAGTTTACAACATGCTTATCAAAATCTTGACAGACAACCTGATTTTCTCAGACACATGAGTAAATTACAAGGGTGAAAGTTGCTCTAGCAAAGTCTTCTTCTAAAACATTGTATAAATAGGCACAAACATCTTACCTTAATATCATAATGGTCCTTCAAACCATCTTCAACATGATTTAGAAATTCAAAGATATCAAGTCTATCAAGACAACTGTCTAGAAGTGTGTACATACACTCAAAAGCTGCCTTTCTAATATCCAGACCATCATCAACTGTATGTTTAAAGGGACCCATTTCTACCTGTTAAAGCAAAAAAGAATGTGTGGATATATAATACTGAAGTTAAAGACAAGCTCAGATAAACAGTGTGATCTAACTTACCTCTCTTATAAGCTCCTTTCTAACTTTCGTTTCATTGTAAAGATGTGGAAGAACAGTATCCAATAGGTCCCTTATTAATGATGGCTTGTTATGTGCTGCTGAATTAAATGTGACCAAGGCCACTCTTCTCACATTCAAATCCGGGTCTTCCAAAGTTTTTAAGAAATCACCTGAAATATTACAAGAAAAGCAACAGACAGACATGGTAAACTTGAAATATAATATACATTATATTTTCTCTAAGTTGATATAATTTATTTTTGCTGGTGTCATTGTTATTTCTTCAGCGAAGGTCAGGGAAGAACCTGATGAAATACTAAGTGAACCATAAAGTTTCTTTCAGCAGCAAGGCAACTATCATTTCTGAAGGTGAATATATTTTCAACTGATAATCCACTCTCAGCACCTATAAGGCAGAGGGTATGGAAGAAGAGTCCATAAAGTTCCTCAGTATCACTTTCATAGATACAAGATATGACAGAGATAACAGCTAAAAAGACTAATAACATGCATGATTCTCCTTGGAGTTCACTAAAAGCAGCAAAAAAATATTTTTAAACTAAGTTCAAAATAAGAATAAAAAAATGAGGTGAAGACAGACCCACTGCTTAATAAAGATGGAGTACTATTAGCGGATATACAATTCATCAAAGGAAAGAGAAACGTGCCTCCAAAAGCCCTACTTTATTTCTGTCTTCAATAAGAAATACATGAATTCACAGGAAAATAATACAAAGGGAGAAAATTGAAAGCTAACATAGGACAAAAGCCAGAGAAAGCATCTAGGTACTTTAAAAGTCTGCTTATTCTTGCAAATGTGGGAAGGAAAGTATAATGCTTTGGAGTCACATGGATGATGGTTCAAACCATTTTACTTGTTAAATGTATGATTTTGTGCAAGTTACTTTAGGCAAGAACTTGTTTCTCACCTCAGTTTCTCACTCAATAAAATGAGGATTATAAATCTTTTAGAGCTATACAGAGCAGAATAAACGGCACATATATTGTTGAAGACAATGTCTAGTACACACTAAGTATTCACATGTAGCTATTATTCATCATTATATGATCTCAACTCTATCATCAGCAATCTTTTAGAATACACAGGGAAATGCAGGAGAGGTAACAAAAGACTTGAATGCCAACTTGAAAAACCAGCCATTTGAAAATACGGGAGGAAAGAGAGACTTCAGATACTGCAGATTGGCAAACTCAATGTTGATATCCAAGAAAGTTCCAGCACTGACTTAAAAAAAAAAGTCGGAGAGACAGCGTGGTTTCAAAAACAATATAAATGTACCAAACTAATTTCCTCTTCCCTTTATTTGCATACTAAACTGGTAGATTAGAAGAATAATTACAATAGAGTATATATCTGCTTTCAGGAAAGCATCTAAAATATTGCTATTATGGACAAAATGGTGCCATGAACTAGCAATTTCAATTTTTAAAAAGTTTCCTAGGTGGTTCTGATGTTCAAACAGTCATGAATATCGAACTAGATCATAATTCAATTAGAATGCTAACTACCTGGTTGAGTAACTATATCAACAATGCATACTGGTTGACTGCTGTCAACATGGGAAGATATTTCTAGAGATATGGCATGGGCCTCTTCCTCTGTCCTGTTTTGCATAATACCAAAGTGCTCAATAAATATATCAAAGCAGAAAATGGGTGGGGGAAATGCCAGTAAGAAGTTTCTCATATAGACTTTAAATAATTTCTAGGCCCCAGCAATAGAACCTATTTGTGCCTCTGCCTTCCTTATTCTGAACTGGCAATCCCTTTCTATACAGCTCAAATTTTATATTGTATTTTTTTTTCTTTCTGGCACACTGCAGAATGGCACAAAGCTACAAAGCTTCTTTGCCAAATCCCTCAGTCCTCCCGGATGGTTATCTCCATTATCCCGTCCTCAAGAAAGCAACAAACTAAATTCTGAGGGGTTTTTGGCTACTATCAAACTCTAGGAAAACCAATGATAAAAACAAAATGCACGGAGGTTATAAAAATCAGAAATAATCCCAAAAGCTAATTCTTGTTTTCACAGAAATAGAGAAAGCCCTAGTTTTTCTTGGGTTATCTCCTCTTAGTTCTTCTGCGAATTAGCTCTCCCCCACTTTATTTTTTATTCTTAGGTTATTTTGACCTTAAATATGGAAATCTCCATAGATCTCCTTCGGTGTTAGACGTAATAATTGAAATCCGAGGCCTTAATAGTTCAAATGAGACTCATTTACATCTAGGGAGAAACTTCAGACTGGCCACATAAATCTAGTACCTTTCTGCTCTATCCACTAAAGCTATCTTATCTTAAGTCACCCCAAAAACATGGTTATCAAATATGTAGTTGACTCTAAAGACATGCTGGTATATTATAACTTCATTTATGTGTGCAAAATCATCTAGGAATAATTACAAACAATATAGGCAAATGCAATTTGTTAAAGTTATAAGATCATATCAATTTTATTTTAAACAATTATTTTAATTCCTCGATATTTCTAGTTACTAAATTCAAGAGTTTGAGAATTCTAAAATCCAAAAATCAGTATGTTTATCTTTGTTTCCACTTACCTATGCAGTTCTTTAACAGTGGATCAATAGGTTGTGGATGGTCAGAAATTGTAAATTTCACAGCTGTAACCACTGAGCTTCGGGCATATGATGAGCCTAGTTAAAAATAAATTGCAAGTCTATTGGTATGTAGTCCACTAAAACTCACGGACATCATTTTTAAACCACTTCAAATAACACCAGTGTCTTCAATTCCTTAGAATTTTCCTTGGCCAAGAAGGGTATTTTTTATTGCACGCATGAATCCAAAGGAGCCAAGTTTACTCACTTATGAGCATAAAACAAAATCCTGTTAGATTTCAAAAGAAACAATTCCTTCTGGGAAGGAGGGACCTGAAGCAGCAGTGGAGAATCTCACCCTCACAAAAAGAACTAGCTAAATCCAAAACCGCTCAAAAATCTTCAAATTTTTTACTAAAAAAGAAAGCAATGCCTAAGAATGAATGGCTATTACTGCTATTAATGTTATTACCTTCTACTTGTTCTAATCAGGATGACACTGGTAAATCTGAAAACTCTTCCAGGATCTTTCATTTGAAAAAAGTACTTTCACCAATTTTATTTATTGTAACTAGTATCAGCAAGCTCTTTAGATTATGTTAATTCATGAGATATGTCTTTTCCACATTTTAACATAACATAGCAACATTAAAATGTAGTCATTATGAGGAATGAGAACACATTTAACCATTATCTAATTACCACTCTATCTTTTAAAACAACAAAATGTCATTTGAATATCACTCTATACTACAAAAGACAGGTTTTTTTTTCATCACATACTTAGCTTTTAGGTTTAAGAAAATATAGACATGGCTTAACTTCTTTATTAGGCATCTTTTAAGGCAACCAACTATCAACAAAAAATTTTTTAAGGAAGAAAATCTAGATACCTACCTGATATCAAGTACCCCTTAAGCCGTGGAAGGAGAGTTTCTGGATCAATTAGAGTGAGTTTTCCTAGACATTCAGCAACAACATTTCTGGTTCCTTCCTCTGCACACTCACAGTGCTTTAGTAATAAGGCCCAGATGTTTTCAACATATGGTTTAAGGCCCACCACTGATGCAGAGCTAATAATTTCCTTCAAGGAATGAAGTAAAAGATACTGCCTTTTGGGCTGACTGGTTATTTCTTGTAGGACAAATGGCAGATATTCAGGAAGGTTGCCCACACTAATGCTGCCTAATGCATAGGATGCAGCTGATTTGACTTCTTCACTAGGAGATGAGAAAGCTTCTAGTATTACAGATTTTAGTTCCAACTGTCCACTTAAGTCAATATGATGCCCAACTTCTCCAAGAGAAAGTAGAGCTAAGAGACGAATGGAATCTGTTGACCTTGAGTTCTTGACATCTTGAATAAACTGACCTACTACAGCTGGTCCCTCTTTAGGGCATGCTCGAGTAAGGGCAGCTACACATTTGGCAATGGAATAGTAAGACTGCTTATGAGTAAGAGCTGTGCTCTGAGAGTAAACTGGACCAGTCAGCATGCGCAACAAATCCATGTATCCTAAATTATTTGTTCCAGTGACAACCAGAGCTTGGAAAAAGTCTAGCATGGCACTAAGAGCTCCCCCCTGCAATAAGGGTGATCTCACAAGTCCAATAAGTTCATTGAGAATGGATCCACTTATCTTTGAAAGGGAGGAGGGATACACTTTTGCCAAAGTGGTAAGAAAACTGATAGCCATTTGTGAAACATGCATATCACTTTCGCTGATAAGAGGTGGGAGCTCATCTAGAACTGCATCAATCATGGCAGCTGTCAAGCTGTCACTATAGTTTTTTATTAGAATATCAAGGGCAGAAAGAGTACCCAGTTTCAAAGCTCTCTGGTTTTTTCTAAGAAATGAAGCAAGGATAGGAACCCCTTCTCCCAGAACAGGCCTCAAATCTATCTTCAAAGGTGACCCAGCAATCAGTGTCAATGCCTTTACTGTAGTTAACCTGGTAATTTCATTCTTTAGTCTCTCCAAGAAAATCTGAAGTGTATTAGGCAAGTCAGAACCCAAATTGTCTCCAAGGTTGCAAATAATTTGTCCCATACAGGAAATAGCCCTTTCCTTGACTTCCTGATCAATGTCAGCTGCTTTTAATCTCTTAATGGTACAGGTAAATAGATCTTTGATATAAGGAGTTGCATCAAACGAGGAAGGCTGATCTAAAGGACGAATTACTTTGACAAGCTGTTGAGTAACAAGAAGTGCTTCAGATGTAATTTTGTAAAATGGGTCTCCAACACAAGCCACCACTGGAGGAACCAAAGCCTGAACGTGAGGATGGAAGACTTGAGGAGAATGGTTACAGAGGATTACGTATAGACATGACAAAGCATCAATCTTCAAATTCGATGAGCTTGATTTATCATTCAGTGAGAAAATGATTCCTAAAAAGCCAACAAAAAATCCAATCATTGCTGTGCAGACTTTTAAGAAAGAAAAATGAAATATCAACCCCTAGAGTACTGCTAATGTTCCCACTTCATTATATTATTTCTATAAGTAGAATTTTTCACCATCTATAATAAATACTACAGCCAAATATTTTAGGGTAAGACTTAACTTTTTATTTACAAATTTCTAACTTCAGGTATTCAAGATGGTTAGATTAAAAAGTTAGCTCTACGTGCATATTAAGTTGTCACAAATATTCCTTTAAAAGGAAATCTTTATTTAAGCTTATTTAAATCCTAACAAAAAGGCTACGCCCTATAATAAGTCCCAAAAGATATTTATGTTTCTTTCATACCTGGTACAAGTACAGGAATGTGTTGTGTTAGGGCTCCAGGTAATACATTTACTAGCTCAGTTAACATGTTAAAACAACACTGTCGGGTCTTCACACTTTTTTCTTTCATCTGTTTGTGCAGAGCTTTAACAATGTTGGGAACCTGCAATTATCATATACTCATTAGATGGTTCAGCTGTTGGTATTTCCTCAGTACACTTAACATGAATTACGGAGAATGAGGATAAAGGGAAGAGTTTATCTTTTTTTGTTAAATTCCTAATTCAACTATCTACTGCTATTGCTAACACTAACAAGATCAAGTTTGTTACATGCATTATATATGTTCTCTTATAACTACATTTGCTTGATGCTGATAAATTACGAAAAGCTATCATTTAGCTTTCAAGGGAGCAACAAAACAGTCTTCCCTACTTAATTTTTAATTGTGAAACATACATGACTATAAAGAAATTAATAGGCTGGGCGCAGTGGCTCATGCCTGTAATCCTAGCACTTTGGGAGGCTGAGGCAGGCAGATGACAAGGTCAAGAGATCAAGACCATCCTGGCCAACATGGTGAAACTCCGTCTCTATTAAAAATACAAAAATTAGCTGGGTGTGGTGGTGTGCACCTGTAGTCCCAACTACTTGGGAGGCTGAGGCAGGGGAATCGCTTGAACCCAGGAGGCGGAGGTTGCAGTGAGCTGAGATAGCGCCACTGCACTCCAGGCTGGCAACAGAGCGAGACTCCATCTCAAAAAAGAAAAAAAAAAAGAAAGAAAAGAAATAAATTAAACAAATAATATTTTCAATAAAAAATTTAGGATGTTAATTCATAAATGGTATTTTGAATGACAAAAGCACAGATAAAAGTCAAAGGAAACAAGATAAATTATGGAAAAGCAACCATTGAACAGGTCCTTTTCTTACTTTCCATTTGCTGTTACAAGGAATCAACCTCACTTCAAATGTAGCTACAAGCAGCAGGGGTATGATTAAAAGATATCTGCTCTAAACTTTCTAATGTTTGGTTAGTCAGTAAAACAAATAGGGTCTCTACTAACAAATCTTATGGATGCAAAGCTATAAACGGAGCTTCTAGAATACCTCAACAGCAAAGCAAGTAGAGATTAAAAATAAAAACAAAGCCAAGAAAAATCCCAACAACCAAACTACAAGGATACACACCATAATTACACAATGATCTAAGAACTAGACAAAACAAAAAAATTGTCTAACTTTCCATAGCATTGTCGAAATTCCTGGCAACTCTACTGAGCAATACCTGACTTCTACATACTCACTCACTCACATATATCCTCCATACACTTTATCTTATTTCTTTCTACAATTAATCTTCAACATTCACCTTTATGAGTAAGTTCACCACAAAAATGTATTTATTTGTACTACTTGAAAACAAGATAGATACCATATATGTGTCCCGTCCTCTCCACTGGTTTAATCACTGTCAATATCTGTTTTGTAATCTATAAAAATTGATCTAGTATTTGTGCATCCCATAGGGCTGCTGTAGAGATTACATATAAGATAGGAGAATGCCTGGTATGTTATATTCAATAAATGGGAGCAATATAATAGCTCTAATGTTTAGGACCTTAGAAAAAAATGCCTTCAAGTGAAAAAAAAAAGTGTATTTTATTAGTAAGTATATATGTAGTAGGCACTACACTGAATGCTCTATACAGATCATCCAGCTTTCACAACCACAGGTAGGTATTTCTAAATACACTCTTATTACAAATAAGAAAAGTGAGGTTTAATAAAGTGACTAACTAACTTGCCCAAGATCACACACCTAAATTAGAAGTGAAGTCAGTTATGTGATCACAAGTAGTATGACTCCACAGCTATAAGACATCTCTATTAACATCAAAGATAAAGACTACTTTACTGAATCTTAAAATTATTTAAATATTGTTTATCAAGTAAAACCAAGAATACTTCAATCAGAATAGTTTACAAGTAACATAATATGAACATGCATTAACTATATAAACGTATCCCAGAACTTTCTGCTTCTCTATAGATATTCTGGAACTCACATTTCCATACAAAGACAATTTTAAAAGCATTGCATTTACTATCATGATTTTGTAAACTGTACTTTAAAACCCACCTGACTCTGAAGCATTGTTAAAGGTGTTTCTCCCTGTTCCATCGCATCAGGGTCACATAGCCAACTTTGTACAGGACGAGTTTGCTTCAAAAGAGAAAGGTATGCGTGAAAAACATCTGCCTTTACATTCTCTTCACGCTCTTTAAATCTGGATATTAGTGCAGGAGAGACGGTCTTGTAGAATTCTGGAAGCATTTCATGCCTTGTGCTAACTACAGCATCCAAGCACTTCGCAGCTGCACGTCTCACTTTCCAACTCATGTCATCATCATCACTGTATTCATCATCACTCCCTAAAGGGTAAGTTTTAATGTAAACAGGCTATTAATGACAAGAGAAGTATATTATTTTAAACAGAAAATGAATTGATATTTTTAACCAAATCAGTTAATCTAACTTTCCGGTAACATATACAGCAACAGGTAGGTTTCAATAGAACTGGAACTTGAACAAAGAGCTTGTTACTTCTTTCTATAAGTCTGCACATAAATTAAACTTAAAAAACAAACATAATTGTATTTTTAACTAAACATTTTCTCATTTATTTTGTAATGAACTGTGCTTAGTTATAACACTTTAAAATCATCAATTAACACATTCAACTTCTTTAGAATATAAATATTTATAGTCATAAATTTCCCAGTTTTTGAAACAAAATTCAAAGAACTTACTTAACAGCATAGAATCAAGCAAACTATCAGGGACTTTCTAAGAAAAACCATGAAATGGATTTGAGGTAATAGAGTAGGTGATAAAATGAATGGTTACCAATCCCAAAACCCTGTAGAACTAATTTTCTGGGAACAAAAAGAAGGTTGATATCAGCTTTGTGACTACAAGGCTTTTCACTCGACTTGTTGATAAGCTATGAGGAACAAACATGTATATTCTAAACCTTTCACAATTTTGTCTTAATGTACTTTAAAACAAAACTATTTTTGCTTAATTATAACAAGAAAATGCTGCAAACTTAACAGAGAACCATTTTTCCCCTAATGCTAAACCTTAAACATTCAAAGCAGAAGCACTAAGAATTGTATCTCACTTATCTATACTTGATAGATAACATGTATGTGAAATCTCCAGCAACTCTTTCTTTCTAACACCATCAGGTTTAATTAGTTGGGTAATATGAAGTCAGAAAGGTGGCAGAAATACTAGCAGTTATCATGATAGTCTAAAATTATCTCACAATAATTTCGTGATTCTTAGACAAAACTATACATAGCCTTGAAATAACTGAGAGGAGTGATATCTTTTTACTGGCTTTTATTCCAATTAGCTTAGTGACAGTCAAAGGTAGCCAGCTAGGCCTTAGAAGATTCTACAATATATAATAAAATAATAAAATTTTCCAACTCAAAAGCTTAAAATTCACCTTAGCACATTATAGGAAAATACAACCAAATACCACTAAATGCGAGGCATTTGCTTATTTACCAATATCTATTTAAATAAAGTTAAAAGATACTGCCAAAATATACTATCAAGTTAAGAGCACATAAAAGTTTTTTCCATGTCCATACACTATGGTAATTGCATCCCAGAAATATAAGCTTTATTAAAAACAAGATTATAAAAAATTAACATGTCCCAATTCACTAAAATTATGTTGATTTTATAAATCACAAAAACACCATGGTAGAAAGTCATTTAATGGGTATAATTCATATTAACTGATAAAGCAGGTGAAGTACCTGTTTGTTACACAGCGCACAAAAGACCAACATTCAAAACCTGGAATACACATTGCTACTGATTTTTTCAAAAGATATTCATATTAAAATATAAGCTAAGTTTTCCCTTCATTAATACAACCCATTTATTGATTGCCTGTGTGTCAGGCACTGTCCTAGGCACTGGAATAAAGCAGTCAATCAAGAGATTAAAACGTCGAACCTTCATGAAACTTACATTCTAATAGGTAGGAGACCATCAATTACAGTATGTCAGAAAGTAACTAAGTGTGATAAACAAAATAAAAACAACAAAATGAAAGAGTTCTGAGGTGGAAGACTACATGAGGGATGTGTGAAAAAGGAATCAGGTATGACTGCAAGATTTTTGGTCTGATCAACTAAGAAGAATGGAGGTACCATTCTGAGATGGAAAAGGCTAAAGAAGAACAGGTTAGGTGGGAGATGGGGAAGGGGTACGGAAAAGATATTTTAGATATCCTAGCAGCAATATTAATTAAGCAGTTGCATATGAATCTGTATTCACAAGCGAGATCTGGATTACAGATAGGATCTGGGGTGCCAGCATACTGATATTAACGCCAGGAAACTAGATGAGATCAACAAATAAATCAAGAGTATAACAGGTAAGTTCAAGGACTGAGCCCTGGGATACTCTAAGTACAGTGCTCAGGGTGAAGAAGAAGAACCAGCATGGAAGATAGGAGTAATCAAAATGGTAAGACTACATCCAGGCTAGAATGGTATCCCAGAAGCTAAATAAAGAAATGTTGCTGAGACTGAGTAATACAATAGGCAGAGTCAAACATTTGCAATCTTGTGCATCACTGGAGGAGTGGATTCAAGAGAGAATGGAAAGAAAGAAACTGAACTGCATTGAGGAGTTCTGTTGCGGAGGAGAGAAACTAGGCAGCAGCTGCTTGAGGTGTATATGGTGTTAAGAAATTTTTTTGGTAGTTGTTTTTTAAAGATGGGTGAAATTACTCACTTAGGAAAGTTGTTACATAAATTCATTCAAAGAATCAAACTAAACAGTATTCTCAAAAACAACAAAAAATCCACCAACCTGTTTACCTAGTAACTTACCAACTTAAATATTTGTTACTATGATTCTTCCAATAGGAACAGAAACAACTGAACATGAGCAACCCCTATGTCCTTGAAGTGCTGCTACTCCTTTCCAGAGTAAATATCATAAATCATCATGTGATGGCATCAATCTTAGGAGCCTCAGAAACATTGTAAGCTATTAATGAACGTTAAATGGGGCCTCAAACGGTATTAAGAATTTTTCCTGAACTATGAACAAACAAACTAATATTCTTTCAAACCAAGCTGCCCTAAATATGTATATCTACAGATTCAATTCTTTCTAAAACCTCGGTTTACCTCCTTACAAAAATGCTTTGTAGAAAATTTGAATAGTACTTAAAACCAGAAATCATATATAGTTGCTAGCCAAGAGAAAACAAGTGGTAATGGTACTAGTTGTAAATATACAGATTTTTTTCTGTATACTTAAAGAAATAAAATTGGGACATGGTGAGCAATTTTTGCTACATATTTTTCACTCACCTTATTGAGAACATTAATGAATGATTTTTAGACATGATTTTTTAATGTGTTGCATAACAGTTCAATACATAGATGCCCTCTAACTTAATCTGCTATTGTCAAATATTGAGATCATTTCCCTTTTCACTATTATAACTAAATAAAACAAACAGTACAATTTGCACTAAGAATCATCTCCATTTATAACACTGTCTTTCACAAAAATTTAAAAGATTCTATTTAATTTGAAATACCTTGATCATCGTCATCACCACCATCAGCATCCATTGCATTTTCATCTTCATCTTCATCATCATAATTATAATTTGGATCATAGGTAAGATATTTAAGACAAATATTTATAATGGTAGAAACATGAGGATATACTTCCTTAGGACATCTAAAGGCAAAAACAAAAGCTGCCTTGAAGAGCTGTACTTTTCTCCTTGATTCATTACCTGCCACAGTTTGCTTTATCACCAGCAATAACATAGGAGAGTAGTTCCCATACTATCTAGCACCAATGATTCTTGCTGTTTCTCTCCCATGGACTTATGATTTTAAAAGGTTTACCTTTCAAATTTTACTTATTTAATCAATTTTAAGGTGAACTCCCTTAATCCCCATTTTAACTATGTTATGGTTAACATGTGGCAGTATAGACAGAAATTGGTATATACTCAACATGTTATTAGAAAAACCAAACCCAGATGAATGTGCTCTTCAGTAACCAGGATTATTTGTGCAAATGCCAGTGCATATTCACCTAGGTTTGGTCTTCTAGTGATGTAATGAGAGGACAGAACATATAAATGCCCACAGGGCCAGCAAATAAAAGAATACTTTGTGTTTGTCAACTAAAGGAACAAAAATGAATCCAACAATTTCTGATTTTCATAATATGATATGATTAAAAGCTACTTCTCAAAACCAGAAGTGTCAAGGGATAAATGCAGAAAACAACCAGTAAGGCCTCAAGACACCATGCTACTGCATTAGTCAACAGCAAAAATTCTGTTACTTATCTTGTATTGCCTTCCAGTACACAAATATACAATTTTTACTAAGCTTTTAAAAAATATATGAGAATCAGTTTCCAAACTGAGAATCACTGACCTAGCTAAATGGATGTGACCTAAGAAATTGTTGAAAAGACAATTCACTATTTATTTCTGACAAATAATTTATCCTGCTGGGCTTTCAGTACAGACTACATTATTACACTGGCATTTCTTCCCTTCTAAAGTAAACCCAAAATAATTATAAATACCTTTCCCAAATTCTTTGAAGTCCTAACAATGACAAGAAAAATTTTCAAAATAAATGTGATGACCACATTTTATAATAGCAAGATGACATTAATTTCAAATACCGTATTGTCTGTTATATCTGAAATCCAATAGGCCGCTTCTCCTCACACACCTAATGTAGATCTTATGATTCTATTCTTAAGGAAAAGTTTTTTGTAAAAAATAGAGATCTTAAAAACTTACCTTCTTACAAATGATTCAAAGGCTTGAATACAGTACTCTCTCAATTCATCATCATCTACATTGCAAAATTTTACCACCAAAGGAATTATCTTCTCAAGGTATTCACCTAAGAAAAGCATAATGGTTCTTTAAAAACATGCATTAATGTTTTTAATTAAAGAAAAGTTTAAAACTTTTAAAGATTTCTTACCTATTCTATGACCAGCTTGCCTACTAATAGCAGCAATACATTGTATGTAGGTTCTTGTTGTTGACATAGAATCATTTTTGGACAACTCTGACAACAGATGTTCAATAAGATCTACAAAAACTATATTTCCACAGCTCATAACCAGATGGCCAAGAGCGATAATAGTTCTTTTCCTCACTGCAAGTCTAGGGCTGGTCAACTGGGGAAGCAGACAGGTCAGAATTGAAGGATGGAAATTAACAAGAAGTCCTCCTTGCCTTAAAATAAAATAAAAAAAGAAAGAAAACAACAAATGAATTCAAGATGCCTGGCCACTACTAAATGTCTGGCCTCTGACCTCAATGTAAATATTCAGAACACAAATTTAGTTGAGACTAATTCAAATTCAGAGTGAAAGGAAAATTAAATTCTTACTTTATCTAAAATGCAACTGAAACCTGAGCCAAGTGAATGCGGCATTGAAATTTACATTGCCAAACTGACTCCGGGAATCTAGACCTAAATCCCCAATTATAGGTTATCTAATCAATTGGCTTGGGAAAGTATTTTTTAAAAAAACAAAACAAGGCTAGGCATGATGGCTCACACCTGTAATCCCAGCACTTTGGGAGGCTGAGAAAGGCAGATTGCTTGAGCCCAGAAATTTGAGACCAGCCTGAGCAACATGGCAAAACCTCATCTCTACAGAAAACACAAAAATTAGCTGCGTATGGTGGTGCATCCCTGTAGTCCCAGCTGCTCAGGAGGCTGAAGTGGGAGAATCACCTGAGCCTGGTAAATTGAGGCTGCAATGAGTCATGATCATGCCAATGCACTCTAGCCTGGGCCAAAACCTGTCTCAAAACCAAACACAAACCACCACCACCAAAACCACACAATAATCTTGTCACTTTGTCCTTCCAAAATCTCTAAATGATTTTTTGTGCCAGGCACGGTGGCTCATGCCTATAATCCCAGCACTTTGGGAGGCCAAGGTGGGTGGATACCTTGAGGTTAGGCGTTCGAGACTACCCTGGCCAACATGGTAAAACCCTGTCTCTACTAAAATTACAAAAATTAGCCAGGCGAGGTGGTGGGCATCTGTAGTCCCAGCTATCAGGAAGCTGAGGCAGGAGAATCACTTGAACCCAGGAGGCAGAGGTTGCAGTAAGCTGAGATCAAGGAACTGCACTCCAGCCTGGGTGACAGAGTGAGACTCCATCTCAAAAAAAAAAAAAAAAAAAAAAAAGGTCTCTAAGTGGTTTTCTGTATTCTGACTTTCTGTATTGCTTTTTTAAGGGGGGGGGATTCATAACACTAAAAAATTGAGCTTCTCTTGAGTTCTCCCTCTCCCTTATTGGCTTTCCTCTATATATAGTTTCATTGTTCCTGTTGTTCCAACACCCTTCTTCCAAAGCATCGCAAATGTATAGTTCAATGAGTCACTACTACCCAAACCTGTGCCAGGACAATCACTGTTCGTGATTAAATCACACATAGGACAAAAAGTCTGAATTTTCAGTTTATCAAATTAAACATAAATTCCTCATCCACCACGACATGACCCCAATTTATCAGAATGATTTCCTACTGCTTTTCTATTCATTCTATATTCTAGAAAACTAGAATACGCTTCCCCATTCACATACTACTTAAGTATTCTACACCTGGGCACATCTAACTATTGAAGCGCTACCCATTCTTCAAAACCCAATTCAAATGCCACTTTCCATAAAAACAATTTTCTTGAATCCTTCCATTTTAAAACCCCAAACACACTATGCTCCCAGTTAGTCTTTAGTCCCATTCTGTCCTGTAGCCATTTGTGTTCTTATATCCTATCATAAAATACAAGCTCTTTCAGTGCCAGGATGATAGCTCCTCACTTTATACACACACATCCACACACCCACATGAAGGCGCTTGATTGTTTTTAAGTTGAAATGAATTTGCCACAAAAAACATACACACAAATAATGGTGGCCTATAATGATTATGAGAATCAGAAATTGACAGGTCCTTTAAGGTATTTTCTCCTAGGAGTTGCTTAGGTCTATGTTCTAACATCTGACTTCCAAAGGAAAGTGAAAAAGCAACAAATATATAAAAGCCAAGGTCCTCCCTCCCCTAAAATATGGACTATTAATATGGTTACTGAAGATTACCAGCATTCTTTTAACTGGAAAATCCACAACTACCAGCACATCTCCTTATCTAAATACATCACTGAATGCAAGAATATATAAGTAAAACAAAACATGAACTGGGCTAAAAAATTTAAAACCACAAGTTTTATTAAAGAACTATAAAATGTTTACTATACAATATTATATACTTACACATTAGTGTAATTAGCTTATTTCCCCCTCACTCCCAATCACACAAATTGATAAAAGTCACCATTTAAATATGAATAATTTTTCACTAAGTTTTATTGTATTTACTAGAAAGGGTTTTTAGTAAATCAGTGTAGTATCTGTATTACAAGTAACGGATATAAACAGGCACACTTACCTGCTCAGCATATCAGCCATAATATCCAAGGCTTCTAGCTGAACAGAAACATCTTCCTGTTTTGCTATTGCACTGGTAAGACGTCCAGTAATCTTTTTACATACATTAGCAGCTAATGCAGATCCTGCATGAATAAGAAGGCAATAATAATTTCAAAGCAAGCATGTTGAATTCCCTCTTATATTCATGGTAGTTACCAAATATTTAACAACTCCACACTTGATCATGAGACACAAGAGATCCAGGGCAGAAAAACACATCTCTCAAAACAGGCTGCTTTTCAATAAAATAACTTAATAGAAATAAACAAGAATTAGACCAAATCTTTAACAACTCCACACTTGATCATGAGACACAGGAGATCTGTGGCAGAAAAACACATCTTTCAGAACAGGCTGTTTTTCTATAATAACTTATTAGACATAAATGAGAATTAGGGATGACAACTTCATAAGGGGTAAAGGACACAGGGAAAATACAGATGTCAGCAGATTCTTTCTACTGGATACCAATAGATATTATAGATAACTAGTAATAGTAGATAGATAACTATTCTATCTACTGGATAATCTGTATGCATTGGTATGAATGCTAGCTATGGAGCCAGTAGTAGCTGCAGTGCTTGCACCCCTAAAGCAGCAAGGAGAGTTTTCTCTTTTTGAGTCTCTTCTAGTAGACTAGCCTTTTAAACTTTAGTGAATTAAAAAGCATATATTCTGAGCTCCAATGCTTAGCAGCTTCTTAAAAAAAAAATCAGCCATAACTTTTAATAAGGTCCTTTCCAACTCAAAGATTCCGTAACTTCATTATAAAGTAGAAACTTCGTTCCAGGACTCATAAATCAGAATTGTTACTACTTAACATGTCGTTACTGATGAGAGAAAAAAAAGAACAAGTCACTCTGAAAGAATCTGAATGGTTAAAAAAATTCTTACAAAAACCGGAAATTGGCTCAATGCAAACATATTTCAATGAGAGAAAAACAATTTAAAAATATATACATAGCTAATACAATTATAAATAACATACCTCTGAGTTGTTGAAATGTTTTACTGAAATAAGTAACTATTTAATAAGGGTAAAATAACACTGGTATGATACATTGAAGAAAGCACCCTTTTTGGATTAAAAGATAATGGTTTTGAATCTTTACCCAATTACTCACCCAACTTTGGGTGAATTAACCTAATCTCTCTGAATTTCAGTTCCCCCATCTACAAACTAGAAGGAATAGTAAGACCTCGTATATGATTGATGTTTAGACTAGTTTACGTATGCAGCCTTTAGCATGAAAACTAGCACAATGAATGATTTAAGTAAATGAGTGAAAATAACATACCCAGACTACATTATTTATTCTTTTGATTTTTTTATTTTTATTTTTTGAGATGGAGTTTCGCTCTTGTTCCCCAGGCTGGAGTGCAATGGCACCATCTTGGCTCACCGCGACCTCTGCCTCCTGAGTTAAAGTGATTCTCCTGGCTCAGCCTCCCAAGTAGCTGGGATTATAGGCATGCACCACCACGCCCGGCTAATTTCGTATTTTTAGGAGAGACGGGGTTTCTCCATGTTGGTCAGGCTGGTCTCTAACTCCCAACCTCAGGTGACCCACCTACCTTGGCCTCCCAAAGTGCTGGGATTACAGGCATGAGCCACCTCGCCCGGCCCCCAGACTACACTATCACCAATCTAAATCTTCCCATGAAATAGGTGATAATCTCACCTTTTGCAGATGAGACAATAACTTTTAGCCTGCTAATTTTAGCAATAGTTTAGTAGTCAAGACCAATTCTAAAATTTATATTACCTACACATTTCTGTCAAAGGTCAAAAGCTAAATTAGTTGACAAATACATTAATCATAGTTTTAAATTTGTTTAATTACCAAGTAGCTGTAAAAGGCTCAGCTTTCATTAAAGCTACCAGTAAACTGAACTATTTCACAGCTACGTCTGAATGGTGTTAAATTTTACATAGCAAATATGACGCGAAGTGAAATTAATACTGGAAATAGATTTTGGTTATCTCTTCCCTCACTGCATAGGTTGGCATAATTCTAGTCTGCAGTCATGGTGCACACAGTATAAAATCTTGCTCCAACACATAAAAATCCTTCACCAAAATACATACTACAAACAAGTTCAATCGAAATATTCCTTTACCAGTTAATTTACTTCTAAGAAAAATAAGGCTTCAAGCTTTAATTTTCTTAATTGTCCAAAGGGATTCCTACGAAGATCTGTAAGGACAGCCACCTCCCTCCCTCCTTGGCCAGAAGGGGAAAAAAAGGTGGGGAGAAATACCTCCACATAAAAACAAATAGGAAGAAAAATGTGCTCTTGCTTACCACTGGAAGCTGGAGGAAGTTCTCCAATTACTGTTTTAAGACCAATACTTGAAATGTCTCGAAGTTGTTCTTTATCAGAAAGCATGTTAGTGCAGAGGGTATCTACAATTGTCTCTACTTGGTATTCTTTCACTTTACTCACTAAAGGGCCAAGACTGTAATACAAAGAAGAAATTATTTTAAAAAATCTAGATAAGCACAAAAACAGGAAAATACATAAGTAGAAATGTTAACCTTTCTGCCTAGAACTTTCAAGATAAAGTATATACCATGTCTGTATCATAAATAGTATACAAATAACGACATAAGAAAATTGTGATTGGTTAAGATTTTTGCAGTTGGTTTCCACGTTTTTCTCATTGATTTCCATCCTAGTATCATGAAACCGAAGCTGCTTTCCATATCATACCCCATGTCATACCCCTAAAGCTAATTAGTTGACAAATACACAGAAAACTTATTTCTTATTTTTTTAAGAGACAGGTTCTCACTGTTGTTCACACTGGCCTTGAACTCCTGGGTTCAAGCAATCCTCCCACTTCAGTCTCCTGAGTAACTAGGACTACAAGGACACACCACCATGACTGGCACAAAACCTTTTAATAATAAAAAGGTGAGACCGGATGCAGTGGCTCACACCTGTAATCCCAGCACTTTTGGAGGCCAAGGTGGGTGGATCACTTGAGGCCAGGAGTTCGAGACCAGCCTGGCCAACATAGGGAAACCCCATGCCTACTAAAAATACAAAAAAAAAAAAAAAATTAGCTGGGCGTGCTGGTATGTGCCTGTAGTCCCAGCTACTTGGGAAGCTGAGGCACAAGAATTGCTTAAACTCAGGAGGTGGAGGTTACAGTGAGCCGAGATTGCACCACTGCACTCTAGCCTGGGCCAGAGGAGACTCTGTCTCAATCAGTCAATCAATCAATCAATCAATCAATAGGTGAATTAGGAGTCTGCTCCTGACGAGAAGTTTTTCCTACAATGGAAGTTCCATCTAACATAAAGATTTAGCATCCCTCATCTAAAAATTCAAAACTCTTTGAGTGCCATGGTGGAAAATTCCACACCTGACCTCATGTGCTGGTCAGTCAAAGCTTTGTTTCATGCACAGAATTATTTTTTTCCATTCCTATCCTCAATGTACAGAATTACTAAAAATATCATATAAAATTACCTTCGGGCTATGTGTATAAGAGAAATATATGAAACATAAATGAATTTCATGTTTAGACTTGGGTTCCATCCCCAAGTTATCTCATTTTGTATATGCAAATATTCCAAAATCTGGAAAAATACAAAATATGAAACACACTCTGGTCACAAGCATTTCAGATAAAGGACACTAAATCTGCATCACTTTGCCAACTTTGACCCTTTCTTCCTATCACCAAACACCACCTCATGAACCAAAAGAATTTCCACTGCCCTTGAATCTTAATTTATAAAACAATGTGCCTTTTATATTCTTGTCTAAATGTTAAAAGCAAAAAGTAACTGGTTGTAAAGATGAAAACAAGTGAATACTACACTACCCTGTGCTCCCAAAGCACCTTGCATATACTTTTCTCATTACTATTATGGATGTTGTTACAAGTTTGCATTATGTTCACCAATTGAACCACTTCTTGAGGATGGAGGAAAGTCCTTCTTTTGTGTTCTTCTCATAGATTTTAGTAGGTAAGTTTGGTACATGAGTATCATTAAGACAGCAGCTCCCAACCATTTTGGCAGCAGGGACCGATTTTGTGGAAGACAATTTCCACGGATTTGCAGAGGAGGCGGTTTCAGGATGAACTGTTCGACCTCAGATCATCAGGCATTAGATTCTCATAAGGAGCCCGCAACCTAGATCCCTTGCATGCACAGTTTACAATAGGGTTCATGCTCCTATAAGAATTGAATTCCACCGCTGATCCAACAGGAGGCAAAGCTCAGCCAGTAAGGCTGGCTCACCCTCTGCTCTCCTCCTGCTGTGCAGCCCAGTTCCCAACAGGCCAAGGATCTGTATGGGTCCATGGCCCAGGGTTTAAGGATCCCTATATTAAGAAGTCACTGTATTCAAAATTATTGAATAACAAAGACAGTATGGCCCCCTATCTTCAAAAACTTAACCATCTGGTTGATGAACTATGGAACTCACATAACTATTTATGAAATAAAGAAGGCATTCACTACCCTGTCATGATTAAAAACAAATTTAAAAAAAACCTTTTAAATGCAATGTCAGCATTTACAGGGTAAAAGACTGAACATTAACAGTCAGATTTTTAGGTATTAATTTTTTTTTTTTTTTTTTTGAGAGACAGTCTTGCTCTGTCGCCAGGCTGGAATGCAGTGGTGTGATGTTGGCACACTGTGACCTCAGCCTCCGAGGTTCAAGCGATTCTCATGCCTCAGCCTCCCAAGTAGCTGGGACTACAGGTGTATACCAACATGCCCCATTAATTTCTGTATTTTCAGTAGAGATGGGGTTTCACCATGTTGACTAGGCTGGTCTTGAACTTCTGACCTCAAGTGATCCACCTGCCGTGGCCTCCCAAAGTGCTGGGATTACAGGCATAAGCCACCATGCCAGGTACTGAGCTTTCATGAGGTAGTTAGAAAAAGAAGAGCATTTCAAATGAGGAAACAAGCTCTTGTAAAGACCAGAAACTAAAACAAGTAGAATGTATATTGAAAGAAATTAGGAGTAAAAAGAACTGCTTGATACAAAAGGCAGATGGAAAACACCATAGGAAAAGTAATCGCCTATGATATTATAGAGAACTCTTAAAGTCTGGTCAATGACTTTAAATGTGATAAAATTGGAAGCCAACACATTTTTTGAAGCATAAGTGACATCATGAAAATTTAATTTGATAAATGCTCAGATCAGTGTCTCAAATAGATGCTCAATTGATGACTGCTGACTGCTTGACCAGAGAAGTAGAAGGCAGGGCAATTTGGTGATTTAAATGATAAAAATAAAAAAACTGAAAGGTTAAATATAGCCTAATCCAAAATGAAGGCAGTGCTAAGGGAAACATGGCAGATACATGAAGAGACCAAATATAAAACAATAAAAATTGGGAGCGGAGTTAAAAGGAACTCAAAAAATGAATTTAAAGAGTTCTAGCTTTCAGCAGAAAAGTGGCGAGTCATGACTGTAATCCCAGTACTTTGGGAGACTGAGGCAAGTGGGCTCCTTGAGCTTGCCCAGCCTGGGCAACAAGGCAAAACCCCGTCTCTACCAAAAATACTAAAATTAGCTGGTTGTGGTGGCATACACCTGTGGTCCCAGCTACTAGGGAGGCTGAGGTGAGGATCACTGGAACCTAGTAAGTCAAGGCTGCAGTGAGCTGTGATCACAGCACTGCACTCTCACCTGGGTGACAGGGTGAGACCCTGCCTTAAAAAAAGACAATGTTATTATCAGTTAGCTGGACATGGTAGTGCATGCCTGTAATCCCAGCTACTCGGGAGGCTGAGGCAGGAGAATCACTTGAAACCAGGAGGCAGAGGTTGTGGTGAGCTGAGATTGCGCCACTGCACTCCAGCGTAGGCAACAAGAGCAAAACTCCATCTCAAACAAATAAAATAAAATAAAAATCATAAAAAAATTGAAATGCTGTATTTAAAAACTAACAATAAAAAATAAAGGGCAGTAATTATAAAACTGAATAAAAGAAAAAACAAGACTTAACTACCTGCTATCTACAAAAAACAATTTTAAAAAAACAGATAAAACAAGAAATAAAAAAGATACATATGCACAAAAACCAATCTTGAAACAAATGGGAGTGGCTATATAACTAACATTAGTGAAAATATATTTCAAGGTAAGGTGTATTACCAGAGATAGAGAGAAATGTCTTATACTCATAAAAGGGTCATACATCAAGAAGACATCACTATTATAAATGTGTATGTACCTAGTCATTGACAAAGACTCTGACCAAACTTTACTAAGCCACATCTGAGCACTCTTCTCAACAAGCAGTTCTTGACCCTGGGCCCCTGTCCTTGCCAGGCCTACCCCAATTGTAGCGAGAATATCACCACCCTTGATGTTTGTTTTTATGTAATGTTCCATCTCTGACTATTTCCGCTTTTTGGCTATAAATTTCCACTTTCGTAGTATTTGAAGTTGAGACCAATCTCTCTCTCCTATTGCAATAGTCTTTACACCTATCACAATAGTCCTGATTAAAGTATTTCTTACTGTTTAAACAAATGTCAGAACAATTCTGTCTTTAATATCATACAGTTTTAAAATCATCCTTCTCAACAGTCAACAGATCAACTAAACAAAAAAATCAGAAAGAACAGCCGGGCGTGGTGGCTTATGCCTAAAATACCAGCTCTTTGGGAGGCCAAGGTGGGTAGAGTACTTGAGGTCAGGAGTTCAAGACCAGCCAGGCCAACATGGTGAAACCCTATCTCTACTAAAAATACAAAAATTAGCTGAGTGTGATGGTGTGCGTCTGTAACCCCAGTTACTTGGGAGGCTGAGGCAGTCTGAGAATCGCATGAACCTGGGTGGTGGAGGTTGCAGTGAGCAAAGATCATACCACTGCACTCCAGCCTGGGTGACAGACTGGAGTCTAAATAATAATAATAATAATAATAATAATAATAATCTGAACACTATCAAATACCTTGACCTGACACTTACAAAACACTTTACCCAACAACTGCAGAATATACTTTCAAGCATATATAGAACATTTGCCACGACCTACCATTTGGTACACCACAAAACAAATCTCAATAAATGTTAAAAGAAAGTACCCTGACCACAGTAGAATTAAATTATAAACCTGTAAAAAAAAAACCTCCAAATTATTTGGAAACTGCTTCTAAATAACCAATGGATTAAAAAAAATTACATCAAAAATTAAAAATATTTCAAACTGAATGATAATGAATATACCAAAATTTGTAGGATGTAGCTAAAGACAAACTTAGAGGAAAATATATACCTTTATACATTTAAATTAGAAAGAAAGCCATTAGGAAAGCAATAATCACAGAAGAAATCAATGAAACAGACAACAAACAGACAAAATTAATAAACCTACAAGTCAGGTCTTTAATTAAGATTAGTAAACCTGGTAAGTTCCTGATTTGATTCAATTAATTGATGATTTAAAAAAAAAGGAACACAAATTATCAAAATCAGGATTGAAAGAAAGGGATATTCACTGATGACATGATTGTTTAGGTAGAAAATCCTGAGGACTCAGCAAAAACGACTTTAACAAGTATGAGATACTATGGTTTATGGTTTATGTATTATTGTTAATACATGAATTCTTCTCAAACACTCCTAAAGTTTCAACACAATTTTAATCAAAATTTAAGCAAGCTTACTTTTAAGAACACAAGTTGACAACTCTAAAATTTACATGGAAATATAAAGGACCTAAAAAAACGAAACTACTCTTGAAAAACGAAGAATGAAGCCAGAGAACTTAAACTACCTTTTACTTTACATTTACTATCTACACCCATGTTTCTCAACAGGACAATTTTTGCTCTCCAAGAGACATGTGGCAATGCCTGGAGACATCTGTGATTGTCACAACTGGGAGAGGTGGGAATGCTATCAGTAAATACTGAGTAAAGGCCAGGGATGCTGCTAAACACTCTATAGTACACAGCATACATAGCTTCCAACAACAAAAAAGAATTACCTGGCCCAAAGAGTCAGTAATGCCAAAGTTGATAAACCCTGAGCTAAAATGAATGCAAGTGTTGTACTGGCATAAGTATAGACAAATAAACCAATGGAACAAAACAGCATCTATAAATAGACCCACACTTTTATAGTCAATTGATTTTTTGACAATGATGCCAAAGTAATTCAGTAGGGAAGGAAGGTCTTTTCAATAAATGGTGCTGCATCAACTGGATATCCATTTGGAGAAAAAAAGAAAACGTTAATTCCTACTTCATATCCTTTGCAAAAATAAATTCAAGATAGATCATAGAACTAAAAGTAAAGCTAAAATTAGAAATCTTATTTGGAGAAAACCTTTACAACCTAAGGTAAACAAAGATTTCTTAGGACACAGAAAACAATAACCATAAAAGAAAATTTTAAATTAACTTACAAATAAAATCAAACTGAAATAAATTCAAAACCAAAATTAAAAACTTAAGCTCATCAAATTCAGAGAAGAACTACAACTTGATAATAAAAAGTCCATGCACAAAAAAAACCAAATGGCCAAAAAACACATGAAACAGTGCTTGACATCATTAGTTACCACGGAAATAGAAATTAAAACCACACTTACACACCTACTGAGGTGGCTAAAATTAAAAACTGACACAACCAAATGGCTGGTGAGAATGTGGAGCAACTAGTACTTTCACATAAATGGTAGATAGACTTTGAGAAACAATTTGGCGTTTTCATAAAAAGCTAAGTGAACAAGAGCAGTTTCACTCTTGGGTATCAGTAAAAGATAAAGACACACGTCCTAAACGGGACTTGCACACAAACGTTCACTGTATATTTATTTATTCACAGTAGTCAAATCCGTGAAAGAAATCAAATGAATAAACAATCAAGGGACTACTAATCATTAATAAAAAGGCATGAACTACTAATATACACGACATGGATGAACTTCTGGTATCATGAGAGCAAAAAGAGCCAGACACAAGAGCACATACTATATAATTCCATTTATATGAAGTTTTGTAACAGGCAAAACTAATTTATGGTAAATAAAATCTGAATAATGGTGACCGTGACTGGATATGTTGTATGATAAAATTATACAATTTTGTCAAATGATTATCCAGTCATTTGAAAAAGGTCCATCTTTTTCCCAGTGACGCCACCTTCATAACATATTTACATCCTATTTTACATCACTGGTCTAGTAATGCCCCACTACCTCACTGCTTTGATTATAGAGACATAATATTTATAGGGCTGGCCGGGCGCGGTGGCTCACGCCTGTAATCCCAGCACTTTGGGAGGCCGAGGCGGGCGGATCACAAGGTCAGGAAATCGAGACCACAGTGAAATGCCGTCTCTACTAAACATATAAAAAATTAACCAGGCGCTGTGGCGGGCACCTGTAGCCCCAGCTAGTCCGGACGCTGAGGCAGGAGAATGGCGTGAACCCGGGAGACAGAGCTTGCAGTGAGCCAAGATCGCGCCACTGCACTCCAGCCTGGGGGACAGAGCGAGACTCCGTTTCAAAAAAAAAAAAAAAAAAAAAAAAATTTTTATAGGGCTAACCAACACCTCTCTACCTTCAGCAATTGTTCTTCCTGTTCAGAGTTTTCTTGACTATCTTCAGCACATGCTCACTCTCAACTCTAATATATTTTAGTCAGTTTGTCTAGTTTCTGGAAAAAAATTAATGATTTTTATAATTAATTTAGCATAAAAGTAACCTGAAGAGAACCAAAAACTTTATGATGTGAAGTTATCCCATCCAAGGACATGAGATGTCTCTCTGCTTGTTCAAGTACATTTTTGTATCTTAAAGTATTTTAAAATGTTTCTCTCATAAATTTGGAACAACAGAAAACTGTAATCTTACCTTATACCACACAACACTGCAATCCAAGTCACCATTGTAACATTTCTTGTTACATTTATTCCTATTTATTTTGTCTTTCTGTTGCTATAATAAATGGGTATTCATTTCTATTATCTTGTAATTGCCCACATGAAAAGCTAGTTATCAAAAGCTTATATAAAAGCTACTAATTTTATAAATTTTACATCCTACCTCACTGAATTCTTTTTATAAATTCAATTTTTCTTAACTGACTTGTTTTTCCCACATACACTTTTCAATTCTTATGCCTCTAATTTTCTTCCCAACCCTCTGTCTTAAAAGTGGTTAATACCCTCAAAAGAAACGGCAGAGAGATACACATATTTGCCTTGTCCCTGACTTTAGGGTGAATCTATCTGGTATTTTATAACTTTTGGGCTGAAATAACTGTGTGTATGTGTGTGTGTATTGGTAGGGCACTGAATGTGCGTGGGCTGAAGAAAGTCTGTGTGTGTGTGTGTGTGTGTACATGCATGTGTACACTTTTAATGTTAAAGAAGGACCTATCAATTCCTATGTTGTTACATGTTCTACCTGGAACAGATGATGAATTCTGTCAAGTGGGATAATACATTTTCAACCTGTTCTTCACTCCAATGACAAATCAAGTATGATGCTAGTTTTTGAAAGTTCTTCACCTCTCTAATTA
>NW_012101687.1:2402447-2406524 GCF_000951045.1 Mandrillus leucophaeus | reverse complement strand
TAAAGAATTAAAGTGAAATTACTGACTCATCTGTATTATTCTACAACACCTTTTTTTTTTTGAGACACAGTCTTGCTCTGTCGCTCATGCTGGCATGCAGTGGCACAATCTTGGCTCCCTGCAACCTCCACCTTCCAGGTTCAAGCGATTCTGCCTCAGCCTCCCAAGTAGCAGGGATTATAGGCGTGCTCCACCATGCCTGGCTAATTTTTGTATTTTAGTAGAGACAGGGTTTCTACATGTTGCCCAGGCTGGTCTCGAACTCCTGACCTCAGGTGATCCACTTGCCTCGGCCTCCCAAAGTGCTGGAATTACAGGTGTGTGCCACCACTCCCGTACAACACCATTTTTTGAAAGACTCATTTTATTTTAAGCTTGCAAATGTCCCAAGTTAAAGAAATTTGTATTGCATGTCTGGAAATTTTATGCTAACTAGTTCTCATATTTTTATTTACTCTTACAAGGGATATGTAAAAGTTTAGGCTAAAACAAATTTAAAATCCTTTAAAAAGAAGTAACAGTGGAATAATGCTTTATTTAAATCGATACCAAAAATAATGATGTAAAAAAAGACATAATTCCATAATTTTTATGAGGCTAAAAGTTATACTAATAAATATGTAAATTAAGGATTTCTAAAAGTTGACATTCATAAACTAAATCAGTATGTTAATGGAATTTATTCAGAAATCAAATTATTTACCCTACCAAAAATAAGAAACCAAACTGCCAACGTCATGCATAGCAAGAAGCCCCCACTGCATTGTACACACAATCAGAATCTCCGTAATTCTTAGAAAAGACTCACTGTAACTATTGTATCATATGTATATTGCATCAACTGATGATGATAAAATATACATATTGTATCATCAGTGTTGTTTTAACTATGGTTTAACTGCTGCTATTCTTCATTAAGAATTTTATTATTATTAGTTTTTTGGCTGGGCATGGTGGCTCATGCCTATAATCCCAGCACTTTGGGAGGCCAAGGTGGGAGGATCGCTTGAGTCCAGGAGTTCGAGACCAGCCTGGGCCACACTACAAGAAAATTTTAAAAAATGAGGCAGGAGGATTTTAGCCCAGGAGGTCAAGGCTGCAGTGAGCTGTCATCACACCACTGTACTCTTACCTGGGAGACAGGGTGAGACCCTGCCTTAAAAAAAAAAGAATGTTGTTATTATTAGTTTTTAATTTTCCTTAATCATTTCATTTTCATTTCATCCCCACTGCAATACAGAGATATACAGAAGCAAGTAGGGCTTTAACTCAGCTAAAAATGTAGGCTATAGTCAAACAAATGAGAGAATCATTGTTTTTGGAGTACCCTACATGTACTTCGTAACAATTAAAAGAAAATACCATTTAGTAACTTATATGCTGTAAGGAAATATACTATATATACCATATACAAACACTAAACATTAGTCACCTAAGAATTCTAAACACAAACACTAGAAAGAGATAGTACAAGGCTAAGATAATTTACTACTTATCATGGAGTTTTTAAAAACAGGGTTGGGGGAGCAGGAAGAAAGACTCAACCAGTAAAAAACAACTTACCATTTGACAGCTAAATTCTGTACCTCTCCATTTTTATCTTCCAGTAACTTCAAAATCATTTTCACTACTTTCCTTTCACTATCATCATCCAACTTGATGGAATCTTTCTGCAGTTCCGTCATCAAATCATTTGTAGCCATAAACCTATCAAAAAAAAATTTGTTAATTTCAAAATTTTTAGAGCATTAATGTAAAAAGATAATGATTTTTCAAATCCAGTGCTATACCATTCACTCAACAGGAACATCTTTTATTATAAAACTCATCCACTTTTTTAAAAAAGTGATCATAAATTTAATCTAAAAGCTACCGAGAAAAAGAGCAATAATGTACTTAAAATTTATTGCATCCAGAGAGAGGGTGAGAGAGTTTTTAAGTACTGATATGCTTTTATATGAGCTACCATTATCCAAAATTATTTTCCCCGGGTCAGTCTTAACCTCAAACTGACTAACAGGACTCTACAGTGAGCACTCTTTCATTCAAATTAACTGCATCACTGCTTTTAGGTAAGAAAAGTTCCTCTTTACTTTTTCTTTACATGGGATTTGAATTCTATCTAGGAAGTCCTTAACCACAAACATTAAGAACACCTTCCAAACATTAAAAACACTTTCAAAACAAGTATGTTGCATTGCGGGGGGTGGTCACATATTACCGGAAATTTTCCAAAATACCCATCACTAGGTATAGGCCTATTTTTTTCTTTCATTCTTTTTTTTTTTGTAGAGGGAGTCTTGCTCTGTCACCCAGGCTGGGGTGCAATGGCAGGATCTCAGCTGACTGCAACCTCTGCCTCCCAGCTTCAAGCTATTTTCCTGCCTCAGCCTCTCAAGTAGCTGAGATTACAGGCACCTGTCACCAAACCCGGTTAATTTTTGTATTTTTAGTAGAGACAGGGTTTCATCATGTTGCCCAGGCTGGTCTCGAACTTCTGACCACAGGTAATCCACCTGCCTCGGCCTCCCACAGTGCTGGGATTACAAGCATGAGCCACCGTGCCCAGCCACCAGGCTTATTTTCAAAATAGTGAAGAGGTGATTCTAGAAAGTAGCGCCCCCTGACATCTCCCACCTCCCCTCCCCTTAAGAACCACTGCCCAAGGAAGGAACAGCCTGGCAAAAACCCAGAGTGATTAATCATCTAATCTCGCTTTAAATGAAAGGAGTGAATAGTGGACAAGATAAATAGAGTCTCAGGTACAATAAGGTATAAACAGAGTCTCAGATTTTCTTCTCCACATGCCTTACCAAACAATTCATTGTTTTAAAAGTGATTTCTCAGAATATGAGATAATCACATTTAAATAAAGCCCTAAGACCTCCTTAAAAGCCAAATGAACTTGTCCCATAATTCTTGGCTCCCCTCCACTTATGGAAGCAATCCAGCTAAGATAACTAGTTAGCGTTCTTTTCTTTTATTTGAACCAGATTCAGTTTTAGTAAAAATATATTATTTTGTACACTACAGAGAAATGTCAAAATCCGTGTTTAAATAAAAAAACAACTATTGGAGCCGAACTGATAAACAGCTATGGAGACAGTCCGCAACAGGGGTAATAAACTATGTGATAAAAGCTGGCAAAACAACTTAATAATTTAGAAATGCATTACATTAAGGTAATTTTAAGGATAACTCCAATAACTAGTATGTTCGTTTAATGCTGATCTGACAAAGTTTTACACTACATGCAAGTATGTACTATGACAAAAACCACAATTACTTTTGCACCAACCTAATAGTTTAATTCTTACCACGTTCTGTAAAACTGCTTATTTTTAAAAAAGCTTATATTTACACTGGCGCAATATAAGATCAATTAAGCATGTACTTTTAAAAAATGGACACAGCTCTCCTAACTGGAAGCCCCTCACCCATTTTATAATGTGACAAAACAAAATTAAAACGGCATGATTTTCATTAATATTCCGGAAAGTGAAAAAACTGCATAACACATTAATGCAGGCACTCCTGCACACAAAGCACTGAAAACACCTTAACCATTTTACTTAAATAAAATCCATTAAATAATCATAATAGTTATTACCTCTAAGAACCACTGCAATGCCAGTTATCTGCTTCCAGAGAAAACAATGATCATCAATTTAAGCACAAAAACATAATTCCAAGTAAAAAGTTGTTTTTTGGTCTGGTATGGTTCTACCGGCACAAATTCATTATTTACTTATTTTTATTTATTCACTGTCTATTATGTAAGAAACCCTGGACTAAGAAATAAGGACAGATAAAAGGTGAATACACTTTGGCCCCCCTAACATCAAGAAGCTTATATTGTAATAAAGAAGCCTACTGATTTTCAAAAATCTATGATTAATGGTTAAATACTTTAAAAAGTTAAAATGAGCACTGTCAAAATTAGCAATAGATATTTTTAAAAAGCAGAAAAAGTAGATTATTATAATACCAAGAGTTTTTTTTTTGAGATGGAGTCTCACTCTGTCGCCAGGCTTGAGTGCAGTGGCGCGATCTCGGCTCACTGCAACCTCCGCCTCC
>NW_012101687.1:2382326-2401812 GCF_000951045.1 Mandrillus leucophaeus | reverse complement strand
ATCTGGTACTTACTGTTCTAGTTGTTGCTGACAGAAGGGCTAACTAAAGCACACACAATTCTTGCTGTCTTGGAGCTTATATCACAGTCTAGTAAGAGGTATGTTAACTTTTTAAATTGCATATATGAGTAAGCACCTGTAGAACTAAGAACTAAGATAAATGCTATGAAGGAAAGTGTTATCAAGAAAACACTACGGGGCTGGGTGCCAGTGGCTCACGCGTGTAATGCCAGCACTTTGGGATGCCGAGGCAGGCAGATCTCCTGAGGTCAGGAGTTCGAGACCAGCCTGGCCAACATAGTGAAACCCCGTCTCTACTAAAATTACAAAAATTAGCTGGGTGTGGTAGTGCACGCCTGTAATCCCAGCTACTTGGGAGGCTAATGCAGGAGAATCACTTGAACCTGAGAGACAGAGGTTGCAGTGAGCTGAGATTGCACCACCGCACTCCAGCCTGGGTGACAGAGTGAGACTCATCTCAAAACAAGAAAACACTATCGTATAAACAAAGTAACATGACCTAGACTGAATTGGGGGTTGTGTCAGGAAAGACTGATCTAAAGAGTGGGGGTTGGGCATAGTGGCTCACACCTGTAATCCCAGCACTTTGGGAGACCTAGGCAGGTGGATCACTTGAGGTCAGGAGTTCGAGACCAGCCTGGTCAACATGGTGAAATCCCATCTCTACCAAAAATACAAAATGAGCCAGGCGTGGTGGTACATGCCTGTAATCCCAGCTATTTGGGAGGCTGAGGCAGGGGAAATGCTTGAACCTGGGAGGCAGTCGCTTGAACCCAGGAGGTGGAGGTTGCAGTGAGTCAAGATCACGCCACGGCACCCCAGCCTGAGCAACAGAGTGACACTCTATCTTAAAAATAAATAAAGAGTGGGCAGAATTATGGTGAAGCAAGGGAAAATTTGTGCCAGGTAAGCAAGGGCCAGAAATTTAAAGAATTTGTAGACCATATCAGGATTTTAGCCTTTATTCTAAGAGCAATGGGAAGCTACTGAAAAACAGCTGGGTTATAGATGGGGAATAAATGCAACGATCAGATTTACATTTCAGAAACAGTACTCCAGCTATACTGTGGATCATACTTTGGAGAGAACCAATCTTCATTTGGCCATACCAATGGAGACTAGTTAGGAAAATGACTAAGTGAGAAATTTTGATAGCCTGAGTTAGGGTTATGGCAATCAATGAAGATGGAAAAAAAATGACATACAGTTGATTCTCATTATTCCCAGGTTCCATATTTGCAAATTCACCTACTTATTAACATTTATTTGTAAAGCCAAAATTAATGCTTCCTATTTCACAGTCATTTGCAGATGATGATGATGAGTGTCAAATGGTGAAAAATTTGAGTAATGCAACACATACATTCCCAGCTGTGGTGGGACAAAATAACACTCTGCCTTCTAGCTCTAGCTCTCATGCTGTAAACAAGCATCTTCTTCTTGGCCTATTTCAGCCCATGTTTTTCACATGTTTGTGCTTTTTGTTGGTGCTCTTGTTGTTTAATATGGCCTCCAAGCACAGTGCTAAAATGCTGTCAACCATTCCTAAGTGCAAGAAGGCTATAATGTGGCTTCTGAAAAAAACGTATGTGTTAGATAAGCTTCTTTACTGGCTGTGAATTCAATGTTAACGAATGAGCAATATATATTAACACATCTTTAAAAGAAACACTCATAAAACAAGGTTACAAACTCATCAACTGATTAAAATAATGTGACTCAGGACTCATAGAAACTAATTCCATAATTCCCTCAGAGCAATGGTTCAGTACTTGCTAACTCAGTGTTTGTGATAATGTTACAAAACATATTACAAACACTGAGAATAGTTGGTTTGAATTTTACAAACTAAAATTAATAGTTCTTCAAAACGGATTAGACGTAGGGATGGTAAGGATGAGCTAGGAGGAAAGAAGTAAAACGAAAACCACAAGACTGGGTATTGCAGTCAGCTGATGTATCCTTGTCCAGACTCTTAATGTTACCCTGCAGCCACCATCACATCAGATGAATAAACTGCTCATCTTACAATAGAAGAAAGGATTACCTTTGGTTAAACTGCAAACTACATGGAAAGGATATTCCTCTGATCTTAAACAACAAAATCTCTGCCATAGTGAAGATGTGAAAATAAAAAATTAATGTCCTGCAGCCCAACTCTGTCTGCCCTTGGCCAAAAGTGGGCGCTGATAAAGAAAAAAACAGCAGCCTCCACATTCCAGAAATTTATCTGAGACTCATACCTAAACCTCAGTGTTACTACCAACTGATGTGATGCTTAACAGCTAAAGCATATTGTTTCCTTGGATATAAACAATCTCACAGAACATCCATTTTGGACAAGGTCACCGAGCAACACAAAATACCAAACATTCCCCTCTCCAGTTAAATGAGTGACTGGTACTTCTTTACCAATTACAGCTTTCCCCCTGCTTAGGTCAGCCCTCCCTATAAAATTTATTGAAAGGCCAAATCATAGAATTGACCTCTCTTTCTGACAACATTCAATCTAAAGCAAAGCTTCACTTCCTTAGACTCTTTCCCAAATTACCCAAATGAATAGGTTCCTTCTAAAATCCTTTGATACCCTGAAGTGTGTGTTCTCCCTGATTATTACAGACAAAAAACCCAACTTGTGTCAGGATGCCCATAAAACAGAATTACAAGAAGGAAAAAGTGGTTAAAAAATACATATATACCAAATAGATGAGCAAAGAAAATATCCGCTAAATGAGTTACATTAGGAGACTAGGGAGACTGTTAGGGATTTTAGGAGAGCAGTCTCTACGAATTCAGATGGGCAACAGCTAAGAAATCTGGAGTTTATCTTGTAGCCAAAGGAAATCAGTGAGGGAGGCAATGATCAGCTGCAGTATATAGAAAGAAAATTGTAATGGCCAGAGGGAACACACTGGGTTAGGAAGAGGCCTGAGACAGCAAGATTAATTTGAGAAATATTCATCAGGAGACCAAAGAAGACAGACAGCAGAAGAGTGGTATCAAAGGTTTTCTGCTTGTGACTTTCAGTGGATGGTAATTTAACAGGCCAAAATAAGGATAAAGAAGGCGTTAAGATGGGAAAAGAAAAAGATAAATGGTTACATTTCAGACTTCAATGGAATTTCCAGGTTGATATGACCTGCAAGCAGTGCCATCTCATTCCTTTATTCAACAAGTATTTTGAGGGCACCAACATAAGGAACTCTACTCTGCAAACATAATGATGAGTAACACGTAAGTCTGGAACTTACACTAGATCTAGGTATGCACTAGATGGATAGATACCTTGCACTCACAATAACTCTCACCACAGCCTCTCCCATCATACATAAACACAATTTTACTCTTGTTTCCAACCAGAAATCTAGTTGATATGGTCAATTTTATCACTCAGTACACCAATTACCTTTCAGAGATCCTGCACATACACCACTGCTATATCATTTTTCCTCAGTTATTCCTTAGAGTGCTATGAATTTAATTGGAATAGCTTTGTTTTTGTTGTTTTTTTTTTTTTTTTTTTTGAGACAGAGTCCCCCTGTCGCCCAGGCCAGAGTACAGTGCTGCAATCTTGGCTCACTGCAACCTCCGCCTCCCGGGTTCCAGCGATTCTGCTTCAGCCTCGTGAGTTACAGGTGTGCACCACCATGCTCGGCAAATTTTTGTATTTTTAGTAGAGACGGGGTTTCACCATGTTGTCCAGGCTGGTCATGAACTCCTGACCTCAGATGATCTGCCTGCCTTGGCCTCCCAAAGTGCTAGAATTACAGGCATGAGCCACCACACAAGGCCTAAATTGGAATAGTCTTGATATTGTTCATGTAAAGAAATCTAATTTTTACTAATCTTTCTTCCCAGTTTTATCTGTGAGGTACCTTCTTCCTCTTTCTCACTGGTGAGCCCTAACCACTGCTGATAACCAGTTAGTACAGTATATATCAAGATAAAAACATCTAAGTAAAATCAAGAAAGTTACTGCCATCAATCTGCTAAGTATTTTTAAAAGTGCCCAGAAATCACCTTAATCTCTGCATATCTATTTCTTCTAATTAAGCCTGCTTTTCTTCAAGCACAAGTACTTAAGATAATTTCACTGTTTGCTGTTATGTTATTGTAAATGCCCACACCGTACTTTTAGCTATATGATAGGATCTGTAAGGTTCCTTCCAGCTCTGAAAACCTATGATTCCTTAAAAGGTTTGAGATTTTTTTAATAAGCATTTTAAACAGTTTCCAAAAGAAAATATCGTCCAATATCCAAAACAAATAAATAAATCTGGTAATATAAACCTTTATCAAATAGGGAAAAAACTTGCATTCTATAGTGTAGTGAATTATTTTAGGAAGATTCTATCAGGTGGTATTTAAACAAACAGTTTAGTTGACTTTACAATGGTTTCCTGAAGGTTCCTAAAATCCTATATAATTGAACTAAGATCCAATTCTACTTAAACAAGCACCTACTGAGAACCCACATGGCCCAGAGCCAGACAAAGCGAAGGATTCCGTTTAGTGAGACAAGGTCCCTATTCTTAAGGAGTTCTGTGGACAATATCCATCCAGCTACAGTCAGTTATCTATTTCCTCTTCCCCAGTGAAATTTTATATCGTGTGCTTTACATTTTCTCTTTCTACCTAGAGTTTCATTTTCAACACCTGGCTTAGATCTCTCCATGGACAGGAATCTTCTTTCTTTAATGTTCTCTGCCACTTAATGCCTGACAATTACATACGGCCCCGGGTTATTCATCTTTTTATAATAGTGTCTTAACTATTCAACAAGCATGTAGATTTAGGGAAAGTAAGCACTAGATCTTAAACTTTTTGTAGTTCTTCTCAGGAATTATTAAAAGTATCTTCTAGCATGAAATATTTTATAACCCTAATTTTAGAGGGAAATGAAATTTAAGGCTTGAATCTTAATATCTCCTAGCCTAAACCCTGGAGAAGTGACATAGCTGGGTAGTTAAGAGTTCATGCTTTGGGGGTAAAGAGATCCTATAAATCCCAGACCTACTATCTAACTGACCTTAAACAAGTACTTCATCTCTCCAAATCTCAGTTTCTTCAACTGTAAATGAGATTGTTGTTATCCTCTTTTACTAAAGTTGTAAGGATAAATAAAAATCAAGCTCACAGTAAGCATTTATATTAACTATTATACATAGAAAGACAATGATATTTTCTTTAGTTCTGAGTCTTTTGAATATTTTAAATCAACTGGTGGTTGAAGCATATGAAAATAAAAGAACTGGCTGGGCACAGTGGCTCAAGCCTGTAATCCCAGCACTTTGGGAGGCCTAGGTGGGCAGACTGCCGGAACTGAGACCAGCCTGGGAAACATGGTGACGCCTGTCTCTATAAAAAAAAAAAATTAGCCGAGTGTGGTGGTGCACACCTGTAGTCCCAGCTACTCTGGGGGCTGAGGTGGGAAGATTGCTTGAGCCCAGGAGGTTGAGGCTGTAGTGAGCTGAGATGGTGCCACTCGCTGCACTCCAGTGTGGGTGACAGAGCGAGACCCTATCTCTAAAAAAAAAAAAAAGAAAAAGAAAACTTAATTACCTCAACCCACCGAATATTTAATATTAATATTCACAAATGGAGTGTCACATGGTTCATCCACATTAAAGCTTTCGCTCTGGTATCTACCGAATCCCCTATCTATTGGTTAAATTACAACGTTTACTCTTTATTTCTTTATAGAACATGCATCCCTAGAGGTCCTTAAAATAACTATATACACTGGTATAAAAGTCTCAGTACACTCCAGAAGTGTTTTTTTTTTAGGGAGGAAGTGATGAGAAGCACTGTTCTAAGGTACTGTCCCAAGGAATGTTTCTTCATTTTTCTTCTGAAGGTTTTATTTGAATCAGCATTCATTAATAACTTTTCACTAAACCGAGGCTAGTATGTAACAGGCAATATCCTAGTAATTAAGACACACAAATGCCTCCTCCTTTTTTTTTATAAAAGAGCTCCTAGTCTTTTTTTTTTTTTTTTTTTTTTAAGGGTTAAAAAAAAAAAAAAAAATCTGCATGGGCGGGCACGGTGGCTCTTGCCTGTAATCCCAGCACTTTGGGAGGCCAAGGCAGGCGGATCACAAGGTCAGAAGATCGAGACCATCTTGGCCAACATGGTGAAACCCCATCTCGACTAAAATACAAAAAATTAGCCAGGCGTGGTGGTGGGTGCCTGTAAATCCCAGTTACTTGGGAGGCTGAGGCAGGGGAGTCGCTTGAACCTGGGAGGCGGAGGTTGGAGTGAGCTGAGATGGCGCCACTGCACTACAGTCTGACGACAAACATTCCGCCTCCGTCTCAAAAAAAAAAACCAAAAACAACAACAACAACTCTGCATATGGCATCAGAGTTCCTAACATCGGCATTTCTCATCCTAATGCTTCCCCATTTCTCCTAAGTCTTAATATCCCATTTTTAAATAATGCACAATACTAAAACACAAAACAAATATTATACAATTTTTCAATAAATTGAGCCGATTAAGTCCTATAAAAAGATTCTTTTAAAATGCTGACATTTCCAAAGTTTTAAGCCTGCATTCATTCCTGTACCTTCTCTGTATTAATGGACTATATAATTATCTACATAGACCTGAAATTTTATACCTATAAGCAACCTTTTGTAATTAGTCATGTCCACGCCTCTCAGAAGTGAAAATGTAATCTCAAATTAAGTAGCTTGCACAAGATCTTACAGTTCATAACAAAGAATCACACATGATTAGAACCCAGATCTTGTGATTAGGTCAAATTCTCTTTGGATTCTACCATGAGGAGAATAAAATTTGCTCTTCATGTTGGAGCACTGTTTTCTTCTCTTGTCCTTAGTACAGGCAGAGTGCTTTGCAAATGTTGGTCATTTCATAATGTTAATTAACTTTGCCCTCAAGATCCTTCTAGTGCTAGGTATTTTAAAATATGTAGCCACAATTCTTGGTATTTAAGCCAAAATAAATAAACTTCTAATGAGAACAAAGCATCATTTTTAAAAAAAGAACAAATTAAAATAAATGCCTATACTAAAAATATGCAGGAAAAATTTCAAAATTCTTCACTCCAAACTCTAATTATTAAATGTCTGTTTAAATTGAACATATAAAGTGCTTTAGTTCCAAAGACCTATTAACCAGATGGCTACAGCACATTATAAAAATGTTTTTTAGAAGACAGTTAATAAAAATATCTTAATGATGTCAAATTACTGGAAATCACATACTGGTCCTAAACATATCCTACCTAGCATTCACCAACTATTAGGGATATACCAATATTACACTAATCCTCCAGGCAATGTTTTGATTCAGTACAACCAAAATTCATAATCTTTATCAAATTCAGCAGTGACTGTCATTTAGTATCAGAGCATTATTCTTTCATTTAACTTTGTTTAAAAAAAAAAACCTTGATATGTATATGTTATCTTTCTTTCACAGGAAATTTAAGAAAGCAAGCTTTAGGCTGGGCGTGGTGGCTCACGCCTGTAATCCTAGCACTTAGGGAGGCCGAGGCGGGTGGATCACAAGGTCAGGAGATCAAGACCATTCTGGCTAACACGGTGAAGTCCCATCTCTGCTAAAAATACAAAAAATTAGCCCGGTGTGGTGGACGCCTGTAGTCCCAGCTACTCGCCTGTAGTCCCAGCTACTCGGGAGGCTGAGGCAGAAGAACCCAGGAGGCGGAGCTTGCAGTGAGCGGAGATCATGCCACTGCACTCCAGCGTGGGCAACAGAGCGAGACTCCGTCTCAAAAATAATCACATGTATGGTATCACCACATAATTTATTTAGCCTTTCTAAACTTATACCCATACAGAAGTCTGACTAGCTGAACAAAATTGTATTATTACAAAGTGCTATCTTCAGACTGAAATTGACCACAATCAGAATAAAATGTACTACCTTTACAGATGAGCCAAACTGACAGCAATGGGGAGGAAATCACACGACACACCTTATCCATTACTTGAATTGAAAGCAAGCAAAGCTCCAAAAATCAAAAGGCATTCCAATCCGTTAAACAACACAAAACTTTTATTTCCCCCAAGATTCTTAATTTTGGCGCTAGAACTACACAAATCTAAAATACACAAAACAAACTTATGTCACCTCAAAAAAGTTACAATACTAAAATTTTTACCATTAGCAAACTGATTTTTAAGCTTTAAATACAACACTTAAAAGCTGCCTAAGTAGAAATATTTTTTTAAGTAATATATGGTTTTGTGGTCATTGACTATTTTAATAAGCCAGTACATCAATTTAATCAGAAACACAATTACTACTTTTTCACGGCTCTCTCCTTTCACAAACCCTAAACGTTCTTCCCAGTCCACACGGTTTGGACACATTTTCAGGTGTTAACACATATTGTTCATACGAAACAAGCAAACAAGCTCTTTAGTCACAATTTTAGTTGACGACTATTTGTTCTTTCCTTTAAAATGCACCCAAATTACAACCACTAAAGCATTAGAGAACAAAACAGGTATAAGGAAATAAGCAACCTTTTTTTTTTTTTTTTTTTTTTTTTAAGATTGAGAACTTATTTGTGAAGAGATGGGAGGCGGGAAAGAATGCAACAATCACCGTAGCGTGCAAGTAAAAAAAACAAAAAACAAAGATAACCTGTAAAAATATAACAAATCTTGACTACGCATATTACAACAATTTGGAACCAACAGTACAGATCTCCTGAACAGAACTGCTGTAATAAAGCTTCATATTCACAAGCTCCGTATTAAACATCTCTTCCTTTTGAAGAAGATCCGTCTGCTATGATCAAGATCCAGCAATCCATCCCTTTGGCAGTGATTTTCGATATGAGGACATGAGACTGAAACCTCGAGTTCCTAAGCGGGTTTTACCTGACAAGGGGAACTGACAGTGATGCTGGCGGGAAAACCCTACGAGCGAAGTTTCCTCCATCCTGGCCCCCCTCCCCCTTCTTCCCACCTTCACGAAAAGAAATAATCCAAAAAAAGAAGTATATATCAGCCAAGAGCGCAAAAGTTCACCATCCCACCCGAATGCAGCAAGGCCCACGCGCACCTGCGGGCAGAGAGGAGGCCGCCGGGTCCCCGAGTGGGCAGCAGCTTGGGCCCCAGCGAGCAGGGCGGCCTAGCGACGCAGGATGGCAAGAGAGTAGGCCCGGCGCCCGGTCTCCCGGCCTAGAGCAACTCCCTTCTCCACAATGGTGGGTGGTTTCGCCCCTTCGCGCTACCTGAGACGCGAGAATCGCCTCCCAGTGGGGCAGGGAAGGATGTGGGGGCACTTAGAGACGCAAACGGGGCCTAGAGACTGCGGCGGACAACTGCCTAGGAGAAAGAATGGGGGGATGGGGTTGCAAGAGGGGAGAGGAAAGGGGCTCGGGAGGGATCGGGAGGCCAGCGGACCGGTGCGCTGGAGACCTCGGGGTAGCGAAGCTACCGGCTACGGCCGAAGGGGTGGGGCAAGGCCTGCGTGACGACCAGGGCCGCGGCAGCGAGAACCCCGAGGTGGGGTGAGGGTCGGATCTCGGCCTCACCTAAAGTCCTTGTCGCTGGATGTCATTTTTTCCAGCAAATTGGAAATGTGGTACGAGGCGCTCGCCATGTTGACGGCCTCGATCCCGCCCGCTGGCGCTGCTGGAGCTGCTGCCCGCTGCCGCCGCCGCCACTGGAGCTCCTCCTCTCGCTCGCGGCGGCTCCCGCTTCCAGGGTCGCAGCGCGACGCCGACGCTGACTAGGGAGGCGCCTCGACGGGCTGCCCCCTCCCCGGCGAGGCGTGGGCCTGTCCCGTGGTAAGCCGAGGCTACAGGGCCAGCCTAACGACGGCGCTGTTCGCTGGAGAACGAGCTCATGGGCGGCGGGACGGGAAGCCAGACACTTCCACTCAGGGCCGTCTCGCTCCCACTCGCTCCGCACTCGCTCCCTAGGGCAAAAGGCCAAAGCCCGCCTCCTTCGCTCCGGGGGCGGGGTCGGCAGACGCGGGACGCTACGGAAAACTAAGGTCAGAGTTCACGGAGGCCTCCCCGCGCACGCTATGAAGACGAGAGTTAAAAGACAATTCGGTTGGCTGAAGGCTATGTCAGTTTTCGCGTGACCCGCCTTGTAGAGGCATGACAACGACAAAAAAGGGGCTGTTCTCGCGAGACTTTAAAGCAACGGTTAAAGGACAGGAGACGAGTGGAGCAAGTGGGCCATAATCTGAAAATAATTTGATTATTTAATGACATTAAGAGAAAAAGATTACGAGCTTTGAGAAAGAGAAAGCCTAGGAGTAACGACAATTAAGGAGTTAGCTTGCGGAACCAACATAAGAATTATAACAGGGAGCTTTCGTTTGGGATCAGACGCATGGCCTGCATTGCCTTAACCACCATGGGGTAATGTTGCCACGTGAAAACCACAAATCCCAGAATTCAGTCGGGTGATACACTGGCTAATAATGTGATTGGCTGCGGGAACTTGTAGCTTACTCATTGGCCCCCCCGGAAGGACTGAATGCTGGGATATGTAGTCTGAAGGGGAGCATTGCTAGATAAAAACATTTGAATCGTCGCGCACGCCGTTTCTGCCGCGGATTCTTATTTTCTCCAATACAGGGTTTTTCTGTTATGCGGTATTTGTAGAGCAAGCTGCTGCAGTTTGGCCAGGCGCATTGCGGGTCAGTTGGTGTTCTTGCCAGAGGCCTAGCAGCGACTTCCTAGCGCTACTCCTTGCACCTCCCAAGGCAGCTGAGCCTCCCCACTTCTCTGGCCAGACAACACTCCTTCCGTGCATCGTAGAGCCACCTCTCTGACGCCAACAGGACCTTAGTAAGACTAATGGGTATGCGACAGATGACTGTAGTCAGGCCCTACTGTTTTCAAAATAGCTAAAAGACTATCTCTGTAGTTAGCTTTTGTAGCCTTGATAGACCTGCAGCTGTGTATTGTTCCGTCAGACAGACAAATCCGTGGAGTTATCGAAGTATTTACTATCCAGGTTTTTCATCTGCTTAATACTTGGGATTTTAAACACAAATTTTGCCAGGTAGGGGTCAACATCCCTGAAAGTGTTAGGGGTGGAGCCAGCTGACAGGCCTTTCTAAAAGAACAGAGAGCCTGGTGAAGAGATGAAAAATCAATCTCACTTGATACTCCTGTTAAAAACAACAACAAACCTTGAAATAGCTCTCTACTAGCACATACCTCAAATCTGATCAAATCTACCTGACCTTTACCATTGTTTTCTATATTCATCAACTATTACTGAGTACTTCAAAGTCAGGCAATAGCAGTTAATGAAACAGATGAAACTTGATTTAGCCTCATAATGTGTGTCTAAATTTCACACATACCTCTGATCTGCTCTCATGTGTCCTTTTACTTAAATGTATGTAATACAAAGGCTGGGTGTGGTGACTCATGCCTGTAACCCCACCATTTTGGGAGGCCGATGCGGGCAGATCAGGAGGTCAGGAGTTCGAGACCAACCTGGCCAATATGGTGAAACCTCATCTCTACTAAAAATACAAAAATTAGCTGGGCATGGTGGCGCATGCCTGTAGTCCCAGCTACTCAGGAGGCTGAGGCAGAAAAATTGCTTGAACCCAGGAAGCAGAGGTTGCAGTGAGCCGAGATCGTGCCACCGCACTCCAGCCTGGGCAACAGAGTGAGACAACGTCTTTAAAATAATAATAATAGTAAATATATATGTAATATATTTTTTCTCCCCAGTAATGCCATATTCTTTATTTTACCCATCTGCCAGGATTAATATATCTTTCATCAAGTGATGAAGCACTGTCGTTAGTGCTTCAGCCACAATTAATTGCCTTTTGCTCTGAATAGCCTTTCCACCATATTTAATGTAAAATACACACACATACACACACAAAGAAGCAGGTCTTTTTTTTGTATGTGTGGACCTCAAGGCCTCAGTCATTTGGTATTATCAATAATACTTTCTTTTAGCCTGTGTCCACTCAGAAAGCAAATCATGGTTTGTCTTTTTCTGTGTGTACATTCTTTCACTTTTGAATTTCCAGCTGAACTATAATATTTGAAGTCAGATTCCTTAAATATACATCGTGTTTACAGCCACTTACTTGGTGTCATAGGCAATTCATGTTCATCTTTCTCAGCTTCAGTTTCTTCATGGGTAAATGATGATCAGGATATTACCTCAGGGTTGTTTTAAGAGTTAAATAACTCCTAACCTCAGGTGATCCACCCGCCTCGGCTTCACAAAGTGCTGGGATTACAGGCATGAGCCACCACGCCCAGCCCAGCCAAATGTGGTGAAACTGTCTCTACTAAAAATACAAAAATTAGTTGGGCATGGTGGCAGGCACCTGTAATCCCAGCTACTTGGGAGGCTAAGGTGAGGAGCATCTCTTGAACCCGGGAGGCCGAGGTTGCAGTAAGCCAAGATTGTGCCATTGCACTCCAGCCTGGGCAGCAAGAGCGAAACTCTGTCTCAAAAAAAAAAAAAAGAGTTAAATAAAATATCCTATATAAGGTGCCTAGCACATTTCCTAGAACATAATAATATTTGTAACTAATATGTCTTACATACTTAACGAAGGTCCAGAAAAGCATAAACATTAGCTATCGTCACATTATTTTAATCTTTTATTTGTCCCTATTCCCAAGTCATTCTACACAACCACTTCAGAGCTGTCCAAAACATTGTTTTTACAGTACTGCTTACTTACTGAAAACATTCAGTGACTGACTATTACAGAATAAAGTCCAAATGTTTTGGTAGTTGGTGGCCTTCATTTGTCCCTAAGCTTTTCTTTCTGACCTTTCTGTCACTGTTCTAATGTAGAAATTGCTTCTACTAAAGTTTTGAGTCCTTCAAAGACAGAAGGTCTTGTATATAATAATAATTGTTATAATTATGAGCATTTTTAAAATTTATTTAGTTTTTTGAGACAGAGTCTTGCTCTGTAGCCCAGGCTGGAGTGCAATGGCACAATCTCGGCTCACTGCAATCTCTGCTTCCTGGGTTCAAGCAATTCTCCCTGCCACAGCCTCGAGAGTAACTGGGTTTTCAGGCATGCGCCAGCACGCCCGGCTAATTTTTGTAAGTTTGGTAGAGACAGGGATTCGCTATGTTGTCCAGGCTGGTCATGAACTCCTGACCTCAGTGATCCACCCACCTCAGCCTCCCAAAGTTCTAGGATTACAGGCGTGAGCCACTGTGCCGGCCTTTATGAGCTTTTTTTTTTTTTTCCTTCCTTGAGAGGGAGTCTCACTCTGTTGCCCAGGCTGGAGTTCAGTGGCACAATCTCCACTCACTGCAACCTCTGCCTCCCATCTTCAAGTAATTCTCATGCCTCAGCCTCCCAAGTAGCTGGGATTGCAGGTGCCTGCCACCACACCTGGCTAATTTTTTTTATTTCTAATAGAGACGGCAGGATTTCACCATGTTGGCCAGGCTAGTCTTGAATTCCTGACCTCAGGTGATCTGCCCACCTCAGCCTTCCAAAGTGCTGGGATTACAGGAGTGAGCCACCATGCCCTGCCGAGCACTTATTTATGAGTCAGGCATTGTATTAACTCAATCCTCAGAACAGCCCTATGAGATTGGTGTTTTTCACATTTTAAGTATGAGAGGCACAAAGAGGGTAAGTAACTGGATAAAGGTCACTCCTACTAGAGACTAGGAATGTGAAATAAAAGCAAATGGAATTAAAACCCTCTAAATTTTCACTAAAGCAATTCTGATATGGTGTGAAATAAAGAAAACATCAAAATTCTTAGGGGAAAAAAACACCCTCCAGGGCTTTATATGGCTTTCCATTCTTCCACCCTATTATTACAAGGAAGCTCTGCTGTAGGATTTCCCAAGTTGTGAACCCTAGGAACACTAGTTCCATTGATAGTAGAAGCAAATACTCTTTGGGTCTTGGGTTATGTGTTGGCTGGGGAAGGGGGGTGTTGTTGCTGAGGAGGGTTGTGGTTAAGAGAAAAAGTGCAGGAAACAGTTTTCTTAATAGTACCATGTCTCCGAACTTTTTTTTTTTTTTTTTTTTTGAGACATAGTCTTACTCTGTCACCCAGGCTGGAGTGTGCAGTGCTGCAATCTCAGCTCACTGCAACCTTCACCTCCCAGGTTCAAGTGATTTCCCTGTCTCAGCCTCCTGTGTAGCTGGAATTACAGGTGCGCCCCCTCACCTGGCTAATTTTTGTATTTTTAGTAGAAAAGGGGTTTCGCCATGTTGGCCAGGCCGATCTCAAACTTCTGACCTCAAGTGATCAACCCGCCTCGGCCTCCCAAAGTGCTGGGATTACAGCCACAGCACCTGACCCACAGAACATTTAATATGGCAGCGTGTAAGAGGAATATGTAGTATGCAGCTGCTTGACACATTTGAGCATAGAATTTAAAGTTGTACCTGTATAATCTCAAGAAATGAGAATACCATGACCATGAAACATAATTTGAAAACCACTGTTCTGTAGGTAGTTTTTTCTGAACCTAATGCTGAGTGGATGGATGATGGGGAGGAGAGTCTTGGCAGAAAATAAGTTTGATGTTCATTTTTAAAACAGCCTTCTGCCAAGTACATGTGGCCTGTGCTCAATTTCTACATTTGTTGTAAATGAGTTAAAGGGAATAATAGAGCTATATTTATTCAACTAGTTGGTAATTTCTGAAATAAAATTCTGAGTTGAATGTCAAAGCCGATGCGTTTCCGCGGCATGCCTTGCCGAGCTGGGGCGGACACGGCTAAGGGGCCACCTGGGTGGGGAGGGAGGCACAGTCTTGCTTATGGTCCCTCGCCACGCGCCGGCCTTTGGCGGCGCCCGGGTTCTGCCAGTCAAGAGTTGGAACACGGCATCTTCCCTTCCTTGAATCCTCCCTTCTGCAGAAGGGAGCTCAGTAGAACTTTGTTGTTTTGCCTTTTACTCTGGGCTGAAAGAAGCAGATGATAAAGAGAAAATAGTGAATGTCAAAGGAAATGTAATTCCTCCCATGCTGGTTGTCTCAACTGTGATTGTTGTGGTTTGGAAATCAACACCCAAGAAGGCTCTCTCTTGTGGATGTATCACTTAAAACACCCAGAAGTTGTTGACAGCGGCGGTCGGGAGGGCCGGTGGTTTCCAAGCTGCTCCAACAATGGGACCCACAATCCTCAAGCAGGGGAAGAAGAAGACATAGACGAAGAAAAAGAGAAAGAACAAAGAAAAGAAGATGACAAAAAAAGAGCTTCAGCTATGGGACTGGTTTAATCCATACAGTCGCCCAGAGGTGCTGACCGTGACCAGTTGGAATGCGCCGGTTATGTGGGAAGGCACTTAGAACAGAACCATCCCAGAAAATTCTTATGCCAAACAGAAAATTACTGTGGGTTTGACGGTTTTTGCTGTCGGAAGATATGTAGAGTATTACTTGAAGGAGTTCATAACATCTGCTGATGGGTACTTTATGGTCAGCCACAAAGTCATATTTTACATCATGGCCGATAATATCTCCAGGATGCCGTTGATAGAGCTGGGTCCTCTGTGTTTCTTCAGAGTGTTTGAGATCAAGCCTGAGAAGAGGTAGCAAGTCATCAACATGATGGGCATGAAGACCATCAGGGAGTACATGTTGGCCCACATCCAACAGGAAGTTGACTTCCTTTTCTGCATGGATGTGGACCAGGTGTTCGAAGACAATTTTGGGGTGGAGACCCTGGGCCAGTCGGTGGCTCAGCTACAGGCCTGGTGGTAGGGGAAACATCCTGAGGAGAATACTTATGAGAGACGGAAGGAGTCGGTGGCATACATTCCATTCGGTCAGGGGGATTTTTATTATCACGCAGCCATTTTTGGTGGAACACCCATTCAAGTTCTCAACATCACCCAGGAGTGCTTTAAGGGAATCCTCCAGGACAAATGACATTGAAGCAGAGTGGCATGATGAAAGCCACCTAAACAAGTATTTTTTCCTCAACATACCCTCTAAGATCTTATCCCCAGAATGCTGCTGGGATTATCATATAGGCCATCATGCAGATATTAAAATTGTCAAGCTATCTTGGCAGCAAAAAGAGTATACGTTGGTTAGAAATGATGACTGACTTCAAATTGTGCCAACAGTTTTTTGAATTTGAGAGAATTATTATTCTGGCTACTTCCTCAGAAAACAACTTTAAGAAAATATTAATGAAACACCAACATCGCAATCACATACTATTTCTCCTTGTAACTTTGAGCCTTGTAATATGAGAGGATGAATATATGGTAATCAGATGTAAATTCCCAGTGATTTCTTATGTATTCTGAATTTGGGGGAAATACTATCAGCTAAACCAGAAAGAACTTGTCATAGGCAAAGACAAAGCCAGAAACAGGCCAGGCGTGGTGGCTCATGCCTGTAATCCTAGTACTTTGGGAGGCCAAGACGGGTGGATCACCTGAGGTCAGGAGTTCGAGATCAGCTTGGCCAACATGGTGAAACCCCATCTCTACTTAAAAATATAAAAAATTAGCCGGGCATGGTGGCGCCCACCTGTAATCCCAGCTACTCAGGAGGCTGAGGCAGGAGAATCACTTAAACCTGGGAGGCAGAGGTTGTAGTGAGCCAGATTGCACCATTGCACTCCAGCCTGGGCAACAAAAGCGAAATTCCATTTAAAAACAAAAAACCCACAAACACTCTACATGTGTCAGATAACATCCTGGAGAAAATAGGGTGGTAAGGGAAGTGTTGGCAGCAAGATATGTTGTAGGGGGTTATTCCCTTGATTTCAATGTTTTCCTGTTTCTGATGGATCTAAAGAATATGGAGTTGATTTGCAGCCGGAGAACTTTCAGTAAGGACACCGTTTACCTTGGCAATCCTCAAAAGACTTCAAGAACAGATTGTTTCAGGCCATCTGTAGTCCATTCTTTTCTCATCAGGATGTCATTTAGTTTCTGTGTGAAAGTTTGGTGGAGATTCTCAGTAGATATTATGATAGTGCATGGTCAGAGTCCCAGGGAACCTGAATGAACCAAGGTGCTCAGTGTGAAGTGAAAACAAAGCCTCAACATGAGTGCCATGAAATAGCAAAGAGAGAGTGCAAGAGAGGGGCTGATCACTGTGGGGTCAGTGCCACCTTGCAGGAACACATGCCATGAGGTTGGTGCTTAAATACATCATGGATCCAGGCACTGAATGGGAGGCAGTGTGGGTGATTTCCAGCCTGGTAGACCCCATGACTGACAAACAGCAGGGACTTGAATGGAAGATGCTTCTTGTTTTGCCCAAGTTGTATTCAGTCTACCAGACTCTGCAACTTGTGTCTTCAGATCCTTGGTGAGGAGATATAGATGCCGTCAGAGAAGGCAAATGCCTGCAGTGGATTGAAGAGGTTTTCAAGGACTTCCATTTCCAGAATGTGGGCTTCATCAGAGGACAATGGATCATCAGCTAGTCCCACCACTTAGCTAGTCTGGACCTCAGGGTTCCTGTGCCCCTCATACCCCAACTTGGAGGGCTGACATCAAAGAGTAACCTCTCATTTTCCATCTGCACTATGGAAGTGTAACAACTGGACGTGTAACTGGCAAAAGGGTTTGGCAATTTGTTTATAGAAAGGAGTCAAAATAATAATGAGAAGTGACAGAAAGAGAGCAAGACTTTACTACTCGTATTAGCAAGGGGAAGAATGGGTGAAATTTTTAAAAATTTACACTCTTCCTTTTGTGGAGGGAATATAGAGGTTTTTAGGAAGAGAGGGGTTTGGAATGTAGGAGAGGAAGAGGGTGTGAGGTGGCACGGTTTGTTTTAATGGCTTTATTGTTAATTGTTGTTTGATTTGGTGAAGGCCCTGGTATCATTTTGGGCTTAATTGGGTTACATATTAATTGCAGTCAATTTTGTGGTCAATTTTTTTTTTTTTCTTGGACATGGGGTCTCACTCTGTCTCCCACGCTGGAGTGCAGTGGTGTGATCTTGGCTCAATGCAGCCTCGACCTCCCAGGCTCGGGTGATCCTCTCCTACCTCAGCCTCCCTAGTGGCTGGGACCACGGGCATGCACCATCCAGCACAGCTAACTTTTTGTATTTTTTTTGGTAGAGGCGGGGTTTCACCATGTTGCCCAGACTGGTCTCAAATTCCTGGCTCAGGCAGTCCTCCCACCACGGCCTCACAAAGTGCTGGGATTACAGGTGTGAGCCTTTGCATCTGGCCTGTAGTCAGTTTTTAGCTGGGAGTGAGTTTTGGCTTTGACTGGGGAGAGAATTTTGGAGGTGTCTGGTTTGTGTTATGATTTGGCCTTTGACATTTTGATGGAAATATATGACTAGATATGTGACTATGGCATGTACTTAACAAGGATGTAAGTAAATAAATATGCATAAGGCATGGGAGTATAGTATGGGAAAGAAGGGGAGTGGCGCTTTACAGTACATTTTGAGGCTGTATTTTAAGGCGAAAGGAAGCAGATATATAGTTTGTCTAAAGTTATATTTTGAGATTGGGAGAAGGGAGGAAAGAACATTTTGAGGTTGTAAAACACATTTGTGGTTTATTTTCAAGTTATATTTTGAGACTGGGGAGAAAGTTGGAAAGGAAAAAAGTTTTAAAATGCAATGTGAAGTGAAGCTGTTTGGTTGTAATTTTTATTGTCAAATTTTATTTTATTTGTATGGAAAATGGGTGCTATAATTGTTTTGGCTATTTTTTTGTTGTTGTTGAGAAGGGGCATAGTTTGGGGGTATTAAAATGGAATTGATTTATTTGGATTTGGAAATATTTATGAGTATTTGGGCCTATAGACAATATTGATTGGACTGTTATAGTTTGAGGTTTAGAAAGTTTTGGGGAAAGTCTGTCTTATAGTTTTACATAGAGGGTATAATAGTAGTAAGTTTTATAACACAGGGATATGTCTACCCCTATTGGCCAGGCCAATGTTATAAGTAGTTTTTGTCACTAAGATGGTCCTGACCTGTATTAGAATGTCCCCTATTGATTTAGTGACAACGTAGTGTCGCACGTAGATGTAATTTTTTGGTGTATATTTTGTAGGGCTATTTGAGGCATTTTTGAATTTTTAATTATGTACGGTTTTTATTGTTAATTGTAATTGGATGTGATGACAGGTTGGCTAATATACATATTTAATAGGCTATAAATAGGGATATGGATATTTATGAAGGTGGCTTTAAGTCTTGTTTAGTTTTTGAGGGTGGATTAGTTCAGTTAGTTGTTTTATTTAGAAGGTAGTATTGAACATGGGCTAGGCCTTTTTATGTGATGAAGGCAGAAAAAAGTTTAATAAGAGGCATTTTTATGGAAATAGAAAAGCAAAGATTAATGTTGGAAACTGTTTAGATGTTAAAGTACTTTTAGTTATAGAGGTGGAAGGCAGTAGCAATTTGACTTTTTCTTTGTCTATGTTTTAAGGAATAAGCTTAAGTTTGTAAGGCCTCAGGAAAGAGGTAGTAGTAATTTTATTGAGTTTAAGTTAGAAAAGAAAAAATTGAAAGTATTAGTTTGG
>NW_012101687.1:2379367-2379886 GCF_000951045.1 Mandrillus leucophaeus | reverse complement strand
AAACAGAATTATAGGAATTTTATATAGTTTTGGAATATATATTGACAATATGTTTATATAACTATAGCTTAAAGAAGAAAGTCAAACACTATTTTATCCTTGACAATTTTTTGTGTATAATTTTAATACATTAAATGTCAAATTTATTTTCTTGGACTTTAAGGGACTTAATATTTAAAGAGTTAATTAGATTAGAAGAAGGCGTAAGGCCAGGCATGATGGCTTGCCCCTGTAATCTCAGCACTTTGGGAGGCTGAGGTGGGAAGATTGCTTGAGCCCAGGAATTTAAGACCAGCCTGGGCAACATGGGGAAACCTCGTCTCTATTAAAAAAAAAAAAAATTAGCCAAGTGGTGATGGCGGGTGCCTGTAGTCCCAGCTACTCAGGAGGCTGAGGCAGGAGAATCGCTTGAACCCCAGGAGGCGGAGGTTGTAGTGAGCCATAATTGTGTCACTGGACTCCAGCCTGGGCGACAGAGTGAGACACTGTCTCAAAAAAAAAGAAAAAAGAAAAAAGGCT
>NW_012101687.1:2375709-2377662 GCF_000951045.1 Mandrillus leucophaeus | reverse complement strand
TAAAAACAAAAAACCCACAAACACTCTACATGTGTCAGATAACATCCTGGAGAAAATAGGGTGGTAAGGGAAGTGTTGGCAGCAAGATATGTTGTAGGGGGTTATTCCCTTGATTTCAATGTTTTCCTGTTTCTGATGGATCTAAAGAATATGGAGTTGATTTGCAGCCGGAGAACTTTCAGTAAGGACACCGTTTACCTTGGCAATCCTCAAAAGACTTCAAGAACAGATTGTTTCAGGCCATCTGTAGTCCATTCTTTTCTCATCAGGATGTCATTTAGTTTCTGTGTGAAAGTTTGGTGGAGATTCTCAGTAGATATTATGATAGTGCATGGTCAGAGTCCCAGGGAACCTGAATGAACCAAGGTGCTCAGTGTGAAGTGAAAACAAAGCCTCAACATGAGTGCCATGAAATAGCAAAGAGAGAGTGCAAGAGAGGGGCTGATCACTGTGGGGTCAGTGCCACCTTGCAGGAACACATGCCATGAGGTTGGTGCTTAAATACATCATGGATCCAGGCACTGAATGGGAGGCAGTGTGGGTGATTTCCAGCCTGGTAGACCCCATGACTGACAAACAGCAGGGACTTGAATGGAAGATGCTTCTTGTTTTGCCCAAGTTGTATTCAGTCTACCAGACTCTGCAACTTGTGTCTTCAGATCCTTGGTGAGGAGATATAGATGCCGTCAGAGAAGGCAAATGCCTGCAGTGGATTGAAGAGGTTTTCAAGGACTTCCATTTCCAGAATGTGGGCTTCATCAGAGGACAATGGATCATCAGCTAGTCCCACCACTTAGCTAGTCTGGACCTCAGGGTTCCTGTGCCCCTCATACCCCAACTTGGAGGGCTGACATCAAAGAGTAACCTCTCATTTTCCATCTGCACTATGGAAGTGTAACAACTGGACGTGTAACTGGCAAAAGGGTTTGGCAATTTGTTTATAGAAAGGAGTCAAAATAATAATGAGAAGTGACAGAAAGAGAGCAAGACTTTACTACTCGTATTAGCAAGGGGAAGAATGGGTGAAATTTTTAAAAATTTACACTCTTCCTTTTGTGGAGGGAATATAGAGGTTTTTAGGAAGAGAGGGGTTTGGAATGTAGGAGAGGAAGAGGGTGTGAGGTGGCACGGTTTGTTTTAATGGCTTTATTGTTAATTGTTGTTTGATTTGGTGAAGGCCCTGGTATCATTTTGGGCTTAATTGGGTTACATATTAATTGCAGTCAATTTTGTGGTCAATTTTTTTTTTTTTCTTGGACATGGGGTCTCACTCTGTCTCCCACGCTGGAGTGCAGTGGTGTGATCTTGGCTCAATGCAGCCTCGACCTCCCAGGCTCGGGTAATCCTCTCCTACCTCAGCCTCCCTAGTGGCTGGGACCACGGGCATGCACCATCCAGCACAGCTAACTTTTTGTATTTTTTTTGGTAGAGGCGGGGTTTCACCATGTTGCCCAGACTGGTCTCAAATTCCTGGCTCAGGCAGTCCTCCCACCACGGCCTCACAAAGTGCTGGGATTACAGGTGTGAGCCTTTGCATCTGGCCTGTAGTCAGTTTTTAGCTGGGAGTGAGTTTTGGCTTTGACTGGGGAGAGAATTTTGGAGGTGTCTGGTTTGTGTTATGATTTGGCCTTTGACATTTTGATGGAAATATATGACTAGATATGTGACTATGGCATGTACTTAACAAGGATGTAAGTAAATAAATATGCATAAGGCATGGGAGTATAGTATGGGAAAGAAGGGGAGTGGCGCTTTACAGTACATTTTGAGGCTGTATTTTAAGGCGAAAGGAAGCAGATATATAGTTTGTCTAAAGTTATATTTTGAGATTGGGAGAAGGGAGGAAAGAACATTTTGAGGTTGTAAAACACATTTGTGGTTTATTTTCAAGTTATATTTTGAGACTGGGGAGAAAGTTGGAAAGGAAAAAAGTTTTAAAATGCAATGTGAAGT
>NW_012101687.1:2368694-2371444 GCF_000951045.1 Mandrillus leucophaeus | reverse complement strand
TGATCTGCCCACCTCGGCCTCCCAAAGTACTGGCATTATAGGTGTGAGCCAACGTGCCCAGCCAACTTTTAGTGTTTTATAACCATTCTACAATTTTGGAATATGTTTTTCATGTAATAATTTTTTTAATTGGAAATAGCACAGGCATTTAAAATATGATGATTTTAAGATTTTTAATTATATACAAAGTTTACTTATAAGCATTTATCTCATATATACTCAATTTTTTGTTTTAATTGTTTATTTAGATTACTTTTGAAAACATGTAGGGATGGTCATGATTTAAAGTTATTTTTTTCTTAACTGTTTTAAAGTTTATGAACATAAGGTGTTTAAGAATTTAGAAGTTAAACACATGGACGTTTTGTTGATAATTTAGAAGATTTAGTTGTTGTTACTAAATAATATTAAGTGTTTTATTTATTAAAAATATAAGCAAAAATATTTTGGTTTTGGGTAGATTTATGCTTTTATAATTTTTATGCCAAATTTTGATGCCTAATAATATTTGGCAGAGATGAATATGAAACCATTTAATCAATAAACTCAAACAAAAATGTACATTAATAGATTTTTAAACATTTAAAATGTTGTTAATAATTTTAAGACCGGCTTATTTATCAAAGATGCATGTGAACTTGAAAAGCATTTGGGCTTAATTTTATTTTTTCGAGACAGGATCTCACTCTGTCACCCAGGCTGCAGTACAATGGTGTGATCATGACTCACTGCAGCCTCAGCCTCCCCAGGCTCAGGTGATCCTCTCACCTCAACCTCCAGAGCAGCTGGGGCTACAGGCATCATCACTATACTCAGCTAGTTTTTATATTTTTTTAAGAGACAGGGTTTCACCCTGTTGCCCAGACTGGTCTCAGACTCCTGGGTTCAAGCAATCTACCTGCCTCAGCCTCCCAAAGTGCTGAGATTACTGGCATGAGCCACTTCACCCAGCTGGGATTAATTTATGAGTATTCATTTACCTACATGTCAATTTGGTAGTATGTTAGACACAAGACAGAACGTAACTATTATATGTATAATTATGTATCCATAGCTAAACATGTGCACATACATACACAAAGATTCAATAGCTTTTACCTTGGAGCTCTAGTCATGAGACAGCACCACCAACTCAACTGACATATAAAAGATAGCTGACTCTTGTTATTTTTTTGATAAAATTGGAACCTGTTCACATGGCTAAACTTGCTTTGCCCTGCTAGGTAATCTAAGCAAGTCTGTGAACCAAAACTTGGGGTAAAGTAGTCTTTATGGCAGTTTGGTTTAACAAAACCTTTTAAAAATATATACTTCAAATGAGTTTTAAAGTTTATATTGTAGTTAGGCCATAAATAATGAGTCTTCTCGCAGTACTAGTAGTTTAGTAACAGTAGATTTGAAGCAGGCAGGAAAAAGAAAGGAAGATAGAGAGTTTTAGAAGACTCTTTTAACTGTATAGGTTAACTATTTGAGCTTTGAATTTCTTTTTTGTTGTAATTTGTCTATCAGTTTAAAATGTGCAGAGAAATGGGCCATAATATGTAACCACTTGGAGTTTCAAAGAGAACGACAAAATTAGAGGCCAGGATGTTGGAAACTGTTTTTCCCTTTCAAGGCTTGACCCCTAGATTGAACAGAACAAGGGAAAGAGAAAAGAAAGGAATGGAGAGGAAAGAGGTCAAGTTTTACAGGAGGGCTTGTGAGCCTTTCAGCTACTGTAGGTGTGAGGTCATTACTCCCCAAACCTCATTTATCTCCCATCAGGGAGAGCGTTAGCACCCCAGACCTACTTGGTGTGGGACAAATTTCTCCCACCTCCACAAGTCACCAGTCAAGGTGTGCCATTTCCAGACAGGGGGAGTTAAGGGTGCTTTGGGCCCAGAGGAGTAAGGCTGTGGGTAGCTTCCAAGATAATCAGGAGGATGAAGTTGGAAGAAGGGGAAAGAGAGAGAGATCAGGGCCCATACACACACAAATATCACAAAATGGCCCCTCAGGTGCCAGAGTTGGATGTGAGCAAAGCCCTGAGGGTGCCACAAATACAAACAAACACAAATGTATACAAATGGCTTGCTTCCAAACAAATCCCTATAAGGGGCTGGGTAGAGTTCCAAATTTCATGTCTTAATTTTAACTGGTCCTTCTAGATGATTGAATCGATGTGAGCAAACCCCTGAGTGTGTCACAAATACAAATGCATAAAAATGCCCAAATGGTGATGCCAGCAGCTAAGTCTACACAAAGCAGAGCCCCAGCAACACCCCAAAAGAGGCAGAAGAACGTTGGGTGCACACCAACTCACTCAGTTCCAAAGTTTGTCAATTTTTTCAAAATGTCACTTTCTTTTTATCAGCGAAGCATTGAAAGCAGCAGATGCCACGGCAGGAAAAGAAAGGGAGGTTCCCTGAAACAAAGATACCTAGGCAGCTGCTGGGAGCTCCCCTAATGTTCTGACCACAGGGTCAGCTAGCCACGAGCAGCTGGCACTCATAAGAGGCTCCATGCCCTGTCTGACAGGGGATCGGTCTGGCAGGCCCAAGGCCTCCTGGGAACGCACAGTGCTCTCCGTCTTGGCCACCAAAAATTGTATCCGGCAAAAGGGGTCCACGGTTTGTTGTTTGTAAAAAGAAGTCAAAATATTGATGAGGTGTGATACAAAGACAGCAAGACTTTATTATCCATGTTAGCAAGGATAAGAGCAGGTGGGATTCTTTCCAAAAATGTCCACTTTCCCTTGGTGGAGGGAGCAC
>NW_012101687.1:2365552-2366724 GCF_000951045.1 Mandrillus leucophaeus | reverse complement strand
GGAGGTTGTAGTGAGCCATAATTGTGTCACTGGACTCCAGCCTGGGCGACAGAGTGAGACACTGTCTCAAAAAAAAAGAAAAAAGAAAAAAGGCTTAATTTAAAATTTGACTTTGAAAAGTTTGTCAAGGATTCAAGGCTTAATACTTGATATTATAAAATAAATAAAATTTTAGGTTATTGTAAGTTATTTAGTTCAAGTGATAAATAAAAAAAATTTAAGGCAAAAATCTCTACTCATTGATAGAGGGAGACTGTTTTTTAAATAGGATCCGATAAAAACAGTATGAGGCCAGCACGTCTCTTTTTTTTCTTCTTTATTTGTTGCTTATTTAAAGGGCAAATAAAAATATTTTATTGTTTTTAATATTATATGAAAGTGTTGTTTAAAAGAGAAAGGTACGTTTTACTTTTGTGTTAATATTTTATTAATGTTAAACCCAATTTTTAATAAAACTTTCTATTTATTTAATTATAGTGACTATAAGGTAAATTTTAAATGAACTTTTTATAACTATAATTTTTTGTTAAAAAGTAGATTAATTTTTTGAGAAAACCCTGTTATTTAGACACATGGTCCTTGGATTAGTATATTTTTATTAGTATATTTTTATTTTAATGTTTAACCTATGGAGAAACTAAATAATTTCCTTTAAATTTTAGCCAACTTGTTTATGCTTATAGAACTTTCAAAATAAGATGAACTCTTTACAGATTTTTTATATTTGTTTAAATTTTTAATTTTGTTTTGTTAAGGTAATTTTTAAAACTCTTTGAATTAGACAAAATTATATTTTTTAACAAAAACCGTATTTTTTTTTTTTCTTTTTGAGACGGAGTTTTGCCCTTGCTGCCCAGGCTGGAATGCAATGGCATGATCTTGGCTCACTGCAATCTTCGGCTCCCAGGTTCGAGTGATTCTCCTGCCTCAGCCTCCTGAGTAACTGGGATTACAGGCATCTACCACCACGCCCGACTAATTTTGTATTTTTAGTAGAAACAGGGTTTCTCCATGTTGGTCAGGCTAGTCTTGAACTCCCAACCTTAGGTGATTCACCCGCCTCGGCCTCCCAAAGTGCTGGGATTACAGGCATGAACCACCACGCCTGGCCCAAAAATCGTATTTTTATACCATTTATAACTTTTTACTAAAAGCAGATTTTATTTTTTTAA
>NW_012101687.1:2342865-2359194 GCF_000951045.1 Mandrillus leucophaeus | reverse complement strand
GGGATTTGGAATGTGGGAGAAGGAGGGGACTAGGAGTTGCCAGGTGATACAATCTGCTCCAATGGCTTATTTTTAATTATTGTTTTATTTGTTGAAGGGGCCAATGCCATTTTGGGCCCAAATAGGTTATAAATTACTCAATCTTTTGGTCAATCTCTGGCTGGGAGTGAGTTTCTGCCTTCACTGGAGAGAGATTTCCAAAGGTGTCTGGTCCATATCAGGATCTGGCCCCTGAAGCTTTTAAGGAAATACATGACCAGATATGTGAGTGTGTCATGCACTTAAGAAGCATTTAAGTAAATAAATATGCAGAAGGCATGGGAGTATAGTATAGGAAGAGAAAGGGAGTGGAGGTTTACAGTACATTTTGAGGCTGTATTTTAAGGTGAAAGGAAGCACATATGTATTTTGTCTCAAAGTTATATCTTGAGATTGGGGAGAAGGGAGGAAAGAAAATATTTTGAGGGTATAAAACATATGTGTAGTTTATTTTAGAACTGTATCTTGAGACTGGGGAGAAAAGAGGAAAGAAAAAAAAGTTTTAAAACCCGGTTTGAAGCTAAGCTGTTTGGTTTGTAGAGACAGGGGTTTCACCATGTTGCCCAGGCTGGTCTCAAACTCCTAAACTCAAGTGATCGACCCGCCTGAGCTTTCCAAAGTGTTGGGATTACAGGTGTGAGCCACCGCATCTAGCCTATTTGTTTCCATTGCCAAGCAATTTATTTGAAGAGCCATTGCACTAGTTTGATGTATATTACAGTGGGCTTCTTTGATAAAATGAAATTTACATTTTTCACTACCATTTCACTGTGTCTCCTACTTCAATCCTTGCCAAAAAAAACCACATCCAATAAAATAAAACAATAAAACACACAAAAATCCTGAATTAGTGAGCTTTGAAAGAGAAGAAGTAGACTACACATCAGTTGAGAATCTTGCTTCTCTATTACTCAAGTTGTCTTGGATCCAGTCTGGAGTAGGGAGAATTTAATGGTTTAAGTCCTGAACCAAAGAAGTGATCTAGCCTAAAAGTTTAGAGAAAAGCGTTGCTTCTGAGTCAATTTTTTGATTTTTAAAAAATTCACTAAAATTTAAATCTCCAATGGACAAATTCAAGATCTCGTTAGTGGCTATTATGGTTATTCTTTTTGTTTGTTTGTTTGGTTGGTTTGGTTTGGTTTTTTGAGATGGAGTCTTGCTCTGTCACCCAGGCTGGAGGGCAGTGGCGCGATCACAGTTCACTGCAACCTCCACCTCCTGAGTTCAAGTGATTCTCCCAAGTGGCTGGGATTACGGGTGCACACACCCACGCCCAGCTAATTTTTTTGTATTTTTAGTAGAGACAGTTTCACCATGTTGCCCAGGCTGTTCTAGAATTCCTGAGCTCAGGCAATCCACCCGCCTCATCCTCCCCAAGTGCTGGCAGGCCTGAGCTACTGTGTCCAGCGTTAATGGTTATTCTTAAATGGTTTTTAAAAGTAAAATCCCTGCTTTATAATTAAATAAATTATTTTCTCAGTTAAAAAAAAAAGGCTGATATGTTAATAGAGAGAAAAGGGCAGTTCTGATTTATGTTTCAGTGTAGACAGCTTCACACTGGAACAGACACAAAATGCTTCCTGTTATATATCATTTATCAACACTGAACTCAATTTAGATACAAAAGGAAGTAAATGTTACATAAGACTAATCTCGAGGAGATTTATTTCCAATTGATGGGAAACAACCAACAGCTAGAGTTGTTCCTGTGATCTCCTCTCTTCTAAACAACTGCTAGAAGGTCTTGGTTAATTTTTAGTGGCACTCTAAATCAAATGTAATTGTGATTCTGTGAAAGGATTTTTTTTTTTTTTTTTTTTTTAGAGTTAGAAATACATTTGCAGCATATTAGAGAAAATAAGAAAGATTATTTATGTCACAGAGGTACTTCCTTTGGAATATCTACTAGTTTTATTCTCACCTTTGACTTTTAAGATAGTATTATATTATCCATCATCTGGCATTTAAAGATAATAACATTTTCTGATACAAATTGATAAGTGCACTGTCCAGGATTTTCAGACAACTAAAAATACAACTTTATAATGTAAAGCTGGTTATCAGTTTTGACAGAAGGATGCAGAAAAAAGTGCTAGAATTCAGCAAATGCTGCAGTTTGCTTTAAATATAGATGTTGTACTGATGATGACTTACCTATTGCTTTAAAAGGTATTCTGCTTACTGCCAAGTAAGAGTTTTGATTTTAAAAAAAAAAAAGATGTTAAAGAGAAGAGAGAAATTATGAACCCAAAGGATCAGGGACTGGAAAAAATTATGATAAAATGAAGCTGAATAAATAGGAATTTTAATGAAAATAAATGTAATGAAATAGTACTGAGATTTTTTTAGCAATGGATATTTTATGCAATGATATTAGTCCATCATTACTACTTATACGAGTAAATGAAGTAGTAAACATATTCCATTCCAGAAAAAATTGTTGATTAAATAAATTGTGTTTTGCTACACTAACATCTTTTTGGAAAATGTAAACTTTTCTATGTGACCTAAGAAGAGAAACTGAAGTAAAGTCTCTTTGTATTTAATAAAGAAAGCAATAAAAACTTTGCATCAATTCCTAACAAGTGTCAGGGCTTTTGCTATAATGGATGTGGTTATTAACATTTAAGATATGTCACAATCTAGAATTGGTTTAGAGGAAAATGTTTATTGATTGTGTAAATGACTACTTTTAACAGTTAAACCATGTTTTAAAACAAGAGAAAATATTTGCAAAACATATATTTGACAAAAGACTTGTATTCAGAATATGTAATCAGTTCACACAACTCAATAAGAAGACAGAAATCCTGATTTCAAAACATGCAAAATATTGGACCAGGCATATCACCAAAGAAGCTATAGGATGACAAATAAACACATGAAAAGGTGCTCAAAATCATTATTATCAGAGAAAGGCAAGGCTACAATGAGATACCACTAAATGTTTCTTAGAATCATTAAAATTTAAGGCCAATCATAGTAAGTGTTGATAAAGATATGGGGCAACCGGAACTCCTATACATGGCTGCTAGAAACAGTTTGGTAATTTCTTAAAAAGTTAAACATACGTCTGCAGCCATTCCATTCCTAGGTATTTACCTAAGAGAAATGAAAGCATATGTCCATACAAAGACAGAGAACATGAATATTCATAACATCTATTTGCCATAATCCCAAACATTAACAAACTACATGTCTACCAACAGATGAATGGATAAACAAATTGTGATTACTTCCAAGCAATACAGAAGACTGAAGCATGTATACATGGATGCATTTCTTTTTTTCTTTTCCTTTTTATTTTTTTGACAGGGTCTTGCTCTGTCACCCAAGCTGGAGTGCAGTGGCATAATCTCGACTCACTGCAACCTCTGCCTCCTGTGTTCAAGCGAGTCGCCTGCCTTAGCCTCCCAAGTAGCTGAGACTCAAGGCATGCACCACCATGCCTGGCTAAGTTTTGTATTTTTTAGTGGAGATGGAGTTTCACCATGTTGCCCAGGCTGGTCTGGAACTCCTGAGCTCAAAGGATCTGCTCGCCTCAGCCTCCCAAAGTGCTGGGATTACAGGCATGAGCCATCATGCCCACCCAAACATGGATGAATTTCAAAGTCATTCTGAGTGAAAGAAGTCAGGCAAAAAAAGAATAAACAGTAAAAGATATGAGGCTATTTATAAATAATTCTAGGAACTGCAAACTAATCTGTAGAGACATAAAGCACATCGGTGGTTACCTGGGGATGAGGATGGAGAAAGAGGCTCCCAAATAGATTAGAGTGATGGAAATATTTGCTCTTTAATTGTGGTGATGATTTCACTTGTGCGTATGTATGTCAAAACTCATCAATATGTGACCTTTAAATGTGTGCTGCTTATTGGATGTCAATTATACCTCGATAAAGCTTTCAAAATAATAAAAATAGAAACCATTTTTAAATGGTTTAAATACAAATGAACTTATTTAGAACACAAGAGTCAAAGTAACTTTAGTTTTTTTTTTTTTTTTTTTTTAGTTTCCTCCTAAAATGAGTATTTGGTCTAAGATATAAAAAGAGTAACTCAGTATTGTCATCACTGATGAGCAAGAGATAGTTATTATAAAGAAGGAACCAGGGATTGTATAAAATAGAGCATATCTGTCCCATACAATAATTTTTAGCAACTAGTGATAAGATATTTATGACACACAAAACTGTTTGTGCTAATGTTCCATTTAAAATTACTTAATAGATGTATTTGTCAACTATTAAGTACTTAAGCTTATAATTAATAATTAATCTTTTTTCCTGTGCTCTAGACCTATTTCCAACTGCTCTGGCATATTTCTGCTTGGATATTACACAGTCACCTTAAACTCAACATGAGTGGCTGTGGAGCAATTCAGAATGCCAGCTCTCACTCACATAGACCTGGGCTCAAATCCTAATTACACCACTTATGCTGTAATCTCTTAGGCAACTTCTGGGAAATAATATGAATAGTCCCTATTTCATAGAGTTGTATGAGGCTTAAATCAGATCAATATAAAATACTTGGCAGAAGGTAAGTGCTGTATAATATTTCCTGTACTATTAAAAACCGAAATTATTTTTCTCTAGAAAATAAGCCCTCCTTTTTATTGACACATTTTTCCATAGGTCTACAAATATTTCAATATCCTAGGCTAGAAAATCTTGAGAAAGTATTTGAACATTGTATTTTCTTCATTATCTATATTCACTTAAACACCAACTCTTCATTAAAATATCACTTATATATTTTTTCTTTCTAATAAATTCAAACTCCAATTGGTCTCTTCAGGCCATTTTCACTTCATTACTCATGTAGTAATTCAGTGAACTTAGCCAAACTGGATACTAGCTGGAAGTCTTAGGGAAGTTACTTAACCTCTCTAAGTCTCAGTTTTCTCCACCACAAATTGGGGATTATAATATCTATCTCACAGAGTTAGTGTGAAGATTAAACAATATGATGCACTAAAAATCCTTTTTACTGTGCATGATACAAGAGTAATTGCCTTATAAGAGTAATTACTTACAAATGAAAGTAAGCTTTTACTATTTCCTAATTTGCTTTTTTTTTTTTTTTTTTTTGAGACAGAGTCTCACTTTGTTGCCCAGGGTGAAGTGCAGTGGCAGTCACTGCAACCTCTGCCTCCTGGGCTCAAGCAATCCTCCTGCTTCAGCCTCCTGAGTAGCTGAGACTGTAGGCGCACACCACCATGCCCGATTAATTTTTGTACTTTTTGTAGAGATGGATTTTGCTATGTTGCCCAGACTTGTCTCAAATTCCTGAGCTCTAGTGATCCACCCGCCTCGGCCTCCCAAAGTGCTGGGATATTACAGGCATGAGCCACCATGCCCGACCTACTATTTCCTAATTTTCTATTTGGTATCTACAACTGAGGATAATTTTAGCTTTTTCAGTTGCCACATCTCACAGGATCATTGGTTCATTGATCTTACAATCCCACAGAATCCTTTAAACATTTCTATACATGCATTGGGCTATAGTTATTCCACTTACCACCCTTTCCTCTACTTCCATAGTCAGTGTATTATAGGTGATTCTCCACACTCACTGAACTTGAAATCGTTTGGAATGTGTTTTTAAAATACTGATGCTCAGGTTGCACACCAGGTCAATTAAATAAAAGTCTCCCCAGATAATTTTAATATGCAACTGGCATGATAACCACAGTTGTGCTTTGTTTGGCTTTTGTTTTGTTGTTCTTGTTTTGCTTTGTTTTGTTTAAGATCTAATTGTATAGTTTTGTTTCAATTTCTGATGATCATTTTGGATCTTGATTTTACCATGAGGTGTTAGCTACTCCTTGCTACTACCGAGTTTCTGCAAATTTGGGCATCATGCCAACAATATCCTGAACCAAATCATTTGGTGAGAAGAAGAGAGAGAGCGAGAGAGAGTAACTTACATCTGGAGAATTTTCCATAACATGGCATTAATTCATTAATCAGCACTTTGGGGAATATCATTAATAAAGTACTCTTAATTACAAATCAACATAATTGCACTTGATGATACTTCTTAATCTGCAACATTATTCCTTCTATATCTTCTACAAAGGAAGAGAACCTGTCAAAGGACTTCCTAACATCAAGATATATACTATAATTATATCTAAAAATATGAGCTTTTTCTGGCTTGATTAAAAAAAATAAACCTCCTCAGTTTCCTCCTCATCACAAGTTTCCATTCTTAGTGCTTAAAGACTCAATAATTCACCCTGGAGTCTTACTGGGAGTCATATCAAGTTATCAATCCCATAGTTTGCAGCATTCTTTTTTAAAAAAAAAAAAATTGGAGGTTTGACTTTTCTAACTCTAAATTTTAAGCCCCTCTTCGGTTCTCTCCAAATTCTCAAAGATTATCAATAGCCACTTAGTAACAGTCAATGGCCTTTTGATAGACTGAGATGCCAATCTTTTTGTCATCTTGAGATATTGATCATTCAGGCCTTGAGATAAACTAGAGCAGATGGGTATTTCTTTACTATTTTATTCTCTTGGTCTCTCATTTCTTCGTACTATTATTTATTTTACTCTTTCTACATAATGATATCTCCACAGAAAAGATAGAACATACTTAAGTCAGCTGAGTTGAAGAGAGTTAAGTAATTCAACTTAATTTCTTCTTTTTGGTAGCATTATGCCATTTACCCTATTCCGTAGCTTTTATGCCATTCTTGTTTCCTTAACTCACAAATAAAACTTTTTTCTTGCTATAAATAATTTTCACAAGCCTAAGAATCTTCTAGCTTTTAGCTTCATTGAAATCATTTTTATGAATTCCTTGCTATTTCTCCAAATTATTTCTCATTAAAATTATTATTTATGAGCTTTTCTCTTACATTTCCTTTCAAACTTTCTCAAGACTCTTAAGATATTAACTCACTGGAGAATTCTCCATGCATTCATATTCATCACGTTATGAATCTCCCCTCTTCTCCCTCATGATTGTAGATCAGAGGTTGGCAAACTTTTTCTGTAAGTTGATACAGACAGTAAATATTTTAGGCTTTGTGGGCTATACAGTCTCTGTTGTAACTACTCAACTCTGCCATTGTCACAGAAAAGCAACCACGGAAAATACATAAACAAATGAGTATAGCTGTGCTTCAACAAAACTATATTTATGGACACTTATTTTTGAGTTTCATATACATTTCACATATTGTAAATGTTATTTTTTAATTTGAGAAAACCATTTAGAAATGTAAAAACTGTTCTTAGTTGATGGGCCTTATAAAAACAGATAGCTGGATGGAATTCCCATGTGGGCTATAGTTCACTAACCTTACTGTAGAGAGGTCAAAGTGTACAACACACACTACACTTAATAAGGAAAAATTGTTTTTTTCTCTTTCTTAGAAAACCTTGAATTGACTTTAAATGATGGATACAACTTTTTCAGCCTCCAAAGAGTAACCTTAGCTTTAGAAGTCTCTCTACAGGAAATTTAGAACAAGTTCTCAATAGCTACCCTGGAGTGCATTCCGGAAACTCCCTCTGGTTCTATTCTTAAAAGGGTCATTTTCTACCCAAGCTGGCCTCTGAATTCCAAACTCATCTTCCACAATGTGACTTTCTCCTGTCTCAGGAGGAATTTCCTGTCTTCCGAGGCCTCTTCTAATATCTTACAATCTCTTCCACCAGCAATCCCCAAAATCTGGACAGATGGATCTTCATAATTTCTTTTGGGATGCTTCAGTCAAATAGGAATTCTGGGGGCCTATTTGACATCCTAGAATTCTTGAGAAGGGTATGTAAATACTACTGTGCACCAGTGAATTTCCTCTGTAGAATTATTCTATATTTTAATGTGTATCATTAACCATCTACTGTGAATATGGAAAAGTCAAAGGATAACAAAAATTTAAAATATAATATCGATTGCAAAATGAGCATTTTCTCTCAGGTAATGAATTTATTTTCAGCCCAGCATGGTGGCTCATGCCTGTAGCCCAGCACTTTGGGAAGCCAAGGTGGGACGATCGCATGAGGCCAGGAGTTAAGGACCAGACTGGCCAACATGGTAAAACCTCATCTCTACTAAAAAATACAAAAATTAACCTGGCATGGTGCTGCGCACCTGTCGTCTCAGCTACTTGAGAGGCTGAGGAAGGAGAATCTATGGAACCCGGGAGGCAGAGGTTGCAGTGAGCCGAGATCACGCCACTGCACTCCAGACTGGGCAACAGAGTGAAACTGTAAAAAAATTATTTTCTTTTCAGTGGAATTTTCCAACTTAAATAGTATTATATTATCTTGCTTTATAATATTTTACTTCAGAATAACACATTATTATAGTCCACTGGTTTGCTTCCCATATTCCTTTCCTTAAAAAAACACAAAAATATGTTTAAAGAACATATGAATTTTAAGGGACAATAAAATGACCTATTAAATTTATATTAATATACATAATTTGAATATGTATATTCAAAGTAACTGTTTTTGCTTGATGATATGTGGTGTAGAAAGAAACCCACGAAGTAACTGTTTTGCATTTATCATTTCAAATTAACTAATATTTGTGATTACCCATTTTGTACACAGTGCTATGCTAGATGTCGTGACACTATTGATACTATCCCAACCTTTTGCAGATCCCTGTCTAGTTGTTATAACTTACAAAATGCAATATGGAAGAGGGATATTGACTTTGATGTCAGATAGAGTGGAGCTCTTCTTAGCTACCATTTACAAACTATGATCTTGGACAAAGTAGCTGTTATTATTACCAGACTGATGGCGGAAAGTGCCGCAATGTGCAGTATGTAAACTACGGGTAAATGACTAGGTCTGACTGTGGTGAGGATAGACTTAAAATACTTGATAAATAAATGGAATTAGAGAGGGACTTTTAAAGATGGGTAGGAGAGCAGAAGGAGAAGCCCTGGCAGGGCCAGAATAAAAGATATTTCTTGATTTTAAAATAAAACACCCCCAATTTTTTCTTTTTTGAGACAGAGCCTCACTCAGTTGCCCAAGCTGGAGCGCAGTGGCACAAACACTGCTCACTGCAGCCTGGACCTCCTGGGCTCAAGTGATCCTCCCACCTCAGCCTCCTGAGTAGCTGGGTCCATAGGCATGTGCCACCATGCCCAGCTAATGTTTATTTTGTAGAGTTGAGCAACATCTCTTGCCCATGTTGTCCAGGCTGGTACACCCCTAATTTAAAAGCATCTATGACTGATTATTTGAGTTAAACATTTAATTAATATAAATGTTATTTTTATTGGTACATGTAAATGTGCCTTTTTTGTTTACATTTTATAAAATACTCAAGTGAATATGTTGTGGCAATGTTACACAATCTAATATATACCAAAATACATATATTTTAAACTCAGTTGCTCTATGGAGCTAATCAAAAATGATTTTTAAAGTAAATAATCAAGGAATTTTACACATAAGACCCACTTTATCCAATAAAAGTTTAAACTTTATATGAAACGTATTAAATTCTTGCAAATCCTTAAGTCTGTTTTGTTGACTCCTCTCAAACTGGGTTTAATTCTGTTTTAAGCATAATACTTCACAATGCAACAAATAGTTTAGATACCTTGGGAAAATTCTTGTTCACCATTGGACACAATCTCTCTAGAAATGTTATTCCTGAATAAACATAGTAATTTTTTCAAATATTCCTTTAACTTGTTTCTAGAAGTTAAATGCATTAAGATTGTTGCCAGTCAGGGGACTCATGTTTTTACAAGTAAGGCCAGGCCAACTTGTACCAGTCGAGTCTAGACCAGTGGTGCATTCCGTGTGTGTGTGTGTATGTTTGCGTGTGCGTGCACACGCACGTGCATATGTGTGTGTGCAAGTGCATGTGTGCATGTGTGTGTGTGGGTGAGAGAGAGAGAGAGACAGAGAGAAGGGGGACATGGAAGGTGTACTCCAGGGGTTGCTCAAGACTATCCACTGAGGTTTAGCAAGAAAATGTAAGAACTTTTGTTTATATTTATTTTAAAATTCTATTTTGTATGTGTACATACTTTGTTAGAATGATAATATATGTATACAATTTACAAATAAATTAAACATCATATCTTGGGGAATGCACTCAATTATTTTTAACTGTTAAGGGTATGCAAGCAATTAAAATATTTGAAAACATTGGTCTGAAAACAAAATCAAGAAATATCCTTTTTCGTCTGGCCCTGCCAGAGCTCCTTTTTCTGCAATTCTATCCATCTTTAAAGGTCCCTCTCTAATTCCATTTCTTTATCAAGTCTATTGAAGTCTATCCTCACCACAGTTAAATATTTTCAAAAGATATTGGAAAATATCAGTCCCACTTTTTCACACATCCCAGAGTGCCAGTATCAGTTCCAAGAGAACCTGAATTTTCTCATTCTGGGCCTTGAGTACCACCTAGTACCCTTGTCAAAAGGCTGCTACAACCCTACAATATTGCACAAGGAGATTCAGTACCCTTTGATTTTTGCACTCTGGGCACTATATCGGGGTTAGTTATAAAGCAGGAATAATCCAAATCCACAATGTCGTTTAGTGTATCTTCCATCACAGAATAGATGCAATTATAAGTCAGATTTGGATTTTATACTTGCTTCACAATTGAAGATTTTTTTTTTTTAAAGAGCAAAAGTGTTCCATATCCCTTGGCTCCAGTACTATTTTGATTTATCAGCTTGAGATTGACCATAGCAAATAATTAATAGTGACTTCATAATGAAATTAAATGTCATCTATTGAATTATTTCGGATCTCACAGAAAACATAGTGAATAATGGCATAGAGTGCCTGTTATGGCTCTAGAAGATAAAGAACTTATTCTCAAATGTAGAAACTATTAACTTTCTTCATGTGAAGCTCCAGAACCCCCTTGGCCCCTCCGAAAAAAAGGGCTCAATGAGAGAACCTCTCAGTTAAAGGAATGAAGTAGGCTTTGGTTGATTATTTTTATGAGTAAATTTTGTTTAATTTAAAAAACGCTTTTTGTCAAACTTTTATATTAAAAATGACTGTGGATGCTATCGTGCACTTCATTACAGTAAAGATGATTAAATCCCATTTTTTTTCCAAATAAAGGATTTGTATGGACCCAGAGCTATCATTCTTCATACCAATTTTCAATTTCTAGAAGTGTGCAATAGAAGATTAAACAGTGTGTACTGACCTCAAGTAAACACTTGACATTTAGGAATTATCTTCACAAAATACTTAGGTTGGCATCATGTGCTTGCCATCTACCACTTTCTCTGAAAATAGGGCACTGTTAGGCCGTTTTGGTTAAATTGAAGACTCCGGTCAATTGGGGGTTGGGTCATCTATTAATTTTGGTTTTACTTTAAGCACTCCTTTGGGTGGCCAGTGCCTCAAAAATTCATCTCAGGAGAATAAGTCATTTAGCCCAATAAAACAGGTAATACTCTTTCTGCTTCTGTTCTCTGACTTTTTCTTTGGAAATTTAGCACTAAAGATTCTGAGGCAATTTTCTCATATTTTTTTTTTTAAGTTATACTTTAAGTTCTAGGGTACATGTGCACGACGTACAGGTTTATTACATATGTATACATGTGCCATGTTGGTGTGCTGCACCCATTAACTCGTCATTTACATTAGGTATATCTCCTAATGCTATCCCCCCCCGCTCTACAATAGGACCCGGTGTGTGATGATCCCCTTCCTGTGTCCACGTGATCTCATTGTTCAGTTCCCACCTATGAGTGAGAACATGCGGTATTTGGTTTTCTGTTCTTGCGACAGTTTGCTGAGAATGATGGTTTCCAGCTGCATCCATGTCCCTACAAAGGACACAAACTCATCATTTTTTATGGCTGCATAGTATTCCATGGTGTATATGTGCCACATTTTCTTAATCCAGTCTGTCACTGATGGACATTTGGGTTGATTCCAAGTCTTTGCTATTGTGAATAGTGCCACAATAAACATACGTGTGCATGTGTCTTTATAGCAGCATGACTTATAATCCTTTGGGTATATCCCTAGTAATGAGATGGCTGGGTCAAATGGTATTTCTAGTTCTAGATCCTTGAGGAATCGCCACACTGTTTTTCACAATGGTTGAACTAGTTTACAATCCCACGGACAGTGTAAAAGTGTTCCTATTTCTCCACATCCTCTCCAGCACCTGTTGTTTCCTGATTCATATTCTTTTAACTAGAAAAGATAGGAATTCTCTGATATAAAAAATAGGGAACACGCCTACCGTCATAAGTGTTTGGAAATTCTAGGGATAAAGGCAACTAATTTTCTTCTTGATTTCAAATTTCTACCAACACATGCTGTCAACTTTGTTTTACATAATAAGCCCACTGCTTGAGTACACATAATCTCAAAGATGAAAGTGTTTATCATCTACTCTTCATCAAGTGAGACACACAGTAATGGTTTACAGTTGGTCCTTAGTAGTGGTGGCCCATGACACTTGCCTCCTGTCTTTTTAGAAAGAAGCATTTGTTCTTTAAAAGGTAAACTTTAAGGTTGTAATTTCAATATTGGTTATGGCACTGTTTGAGAGTTGGCTGTCACTAGTCTTTCCTAAAATTTTCTTGAAGAGTAAACCAAACCTCAGCCTGGATAAATCACCTAATAGTATTTTCTTAGAAGAGTGGCACTAGTATGACAACATGAGAATAGCAGTATAAGAATAGAGGTATTTAACAACAATTTTGAGCAATAATATAAAATATTACCCAGGTATAATGGCTCACGCCTGTAATCCCAGCTTGTTGGGAGATGGAGACAGAAAGATCACTTGAAGCCAGAAGTTCAACATCAGCCTGGGCAACATCAGTGAGACTCCATTTCTACCTAAAAACCCTTGTTTTAAATTAAAATATATACATTGCATGTATTTTGTACAGCCTATAAATAATAGCTCTCTGTATAAGATGGACTTCCAACAAAAACATAATTATATGTGACAATTTCATTATTTGGGGATGTAAATATCTTGCCTTTAAGTTAACTTGAAGTTTCTTGTTTTTTGGTAGCACAGAGCATCTTAGTAGTTAGAAGTCAAATGCTGTCAAACTGCAGTGTATGGCAGCGTTAAGGATTTTGAGTGGGATAGAAAGTCCTAAGTTAGAAAACAGGCTTTGGAGTTTCACGAGCCTTGTTTTATTTAAGGATATCAGTCTCTAGTACACAGGTTTGTTGTAAAGACAAAAGGGAAACATGTATGGAAAACTTTGCCCAGCACCTGGCACATCAGTAAGTCCTCTAATGGAAAGGGTAACTAGCGGTGAGGCTGTGCTAAACTGTCAGCAGTGTTAAAACAGGATTGTACTCTCTTCCCGAGAGTAAGAGAAAGATGGTGAGGAATTAGCAGTAGTGTTTGTATTTTGAAAAAAGTACTTAATCTGTCTTTCAAATGTTTACTGTCTTCTTAGTAGTTGTGTTTACCCTCATAGTTCAGAAAGGGAGCAAACCATTCTCAGGGGTTAAAATGTTTTATTATCACCAATGATCCCATGGAAACTCTGAGGAAAATAAGTCATACCGATCAAGTGTATTTGATTATTTTAGAATCAGTCACAAAATTCAGCTCTTACTACTTTCCAATCTATGTTTGCCGTGTCCAGGATTCAACCAGGCTATTGCATGCTCTTGCATGACTCACTGTGCAATTAGAAAGAGACCTAGACTATTTGTCTTCACAAAGAAAATGTCTTTACTTCTATCTCTACCAAGTCATTTCACAAATCTTCATTCAAAATGTGCATCAATGCTTTTGCACTTGTAGTAAAATAATCAATTAATCAAACTTTTATTTGCGTATAATCTGTCAGGGTAGACTTACCTCTGAATACTCCAGAGCTTGTTTGTTCTAATGATAAAAGTTTTTTTCATGTACCCCAAATAATTCAGTATCTAAATAAGGCCATTATGCCAAAAAGAGAAATATTCTGAATTGAGGTAGCTTTATAATCTCTTTCATATATGAAATGAAACTAACTCCTGTCCTATTAGAAACAAAGGTAAACAGAAAACACTGAAACAGAAGGAGTTGCAGTAAACAAGGAGAAATACTCAGACATGAAGCATGTTTTGTCATGAGGCAACTCAGTTGACAACCTCATGCTTTGTCATGAGGCAACTCAGTTGACATTTGTGACTGAAGGTCTATAACCTGATTGGTTCTAAGTCTTTGGTGGCAGCTAGGATGAGTTAGAGGATTAGTCTTCAGTGTGCATTGGCACTGATCAGGGACTCAGTTGTGCTTCACTTTGTTGCCTTTGGACCAGATTTAAAAAACAGTGCAGAATATTAACAGTTGTTTCTTGCTTTAGCTTAATGATGTAACAGAATTTGCTAGCACCTGCTGGTCAGCTGGCTGCCATTTGTTTCTGGGTCACTATCAAGATTCAGATTAATTAGGTCACATGTGATGATAAACCAGTTAACTACCCCAAAATTTCTCTTTGTTCAATCTTAATTATCACAAAAGTGAACACTTGTGTAGGCCTTTCACATAAATCTTACAGAATATAGAAGAAAACAGCACCAAATCAGGCATTTGCAGACTCATTTTTACCAGGTCCCACATTAAGAAAAACATTTTATAACAAAACTTGGTACACGCAAATTTATATATATATATATATACACGCACACATACATATGTATGCATGCACACATAAATATGTAATGTGAAACAAATATTTCATGAAACAGTATTCACTCTTACTGGGGCAATGCACTCCAGTGTTTTCTGATCTGTTTTATTTTTTTCTAAATGGTTGGGACCTACTAACAGATTATGACCTGTAGTTTGAAAAACAAAACCCCTTCTCATGAGAGTCCCTAGAGCTTGCACCCCTACCTGAGAATCTGCTGAGTTTGTCACGGTCAGTGCACAGGGTAAAACCTTTCTGTTCCGCTAGACTTTTGTATAATTTCTGTATGTTAGGAACCAGTAAGAAACACATTTTTATTACTATCACAATGGTAAACATGTTCAGGGAACTAGGTCTAAAGACTGTTTAATTGTATTGAAATAATTACATCAATATTTCTTGACTATCTTCTGATGAACTAGCTAAACATACTGTAAGCAATGGGAAAAAAGGGGGGAACTTCAAATACTTGAAAAATACAATTTTAATATTATTTCTGTTGCTTCCAGAATAACACCTGTGAATACTGTAGTGAGGGCGAAAGGACAGTGCTCGCTGCCTGAAGGAAGGGATGCTAGTTCCCTATCTGATGTCAGCTTAACACAGCAGTAAAAGGTGCGCGATTCCCAGTTTGCCCTATCATGGGCAGGCTCTGTAGTCAAGGCTTTTTTGTTTTTTAGCCTTCAAGTTGCCTTTTAGTCTTGCAAGCTATTTGCAGTCCATGGTTGGAAATAGGTTTTCTATTTAGCTGTGTGTGCAGTTGACGATCAGAATCAGGGGAAGTTCCTGTTTGCCACAGCAGAAACGTGGAAAGGCAGGTGTGGCATGCCTGATGGAGCTTGGACTAAGAAAACCTAGGTTTGCAGGTTCCACTCCTTGTATAACATGTTGCCTTGTGAAGAAAACCATTTAACATCTCTGATCCCCTGTTTACTATCAAACATATATGGTTCCTATTGAATACCAGGCATGGTGCCAGGTTTTGGAAGATAACAATGACTAAAAAAATTGTTCATACCCCTAAAATGGAGATGATAATGCTGTAATATATGATTATGAGAACTGCAGTATTTTTATCAACATTAAAAGAGAAAACAAACAGGAAATACTCAGCACAATGTGTCACCTTCGTTAGAATTACTTCGCTATGTTAGAATTGTTTAATTTTTGGATTTGAAGCTTTTATGAAATATTACATACCTTTTGAAAAATGCAAAAACATATATGTTCAGCTAAGTGAATTATTAAAAAGCATTCATGTAACTCTTACCCAGATATAGAAATGGAATACTGCCATCACCCCAGAAATCCCCAGATTCTCCACTGAATCACAACCTTTTCCTCCTTAAGGCATTCCCACATTCTTAACCTGCACAGTTTTCACTTTGTTACTGTTCATATATATATATATATACACACACACACACACACACACACACACACACACACACAACAAAAGTATGCATCTGAAGCATTCTTGTTTCATTTAGCCTGGTTTTGAACTTTATGTTAATCTATTCTAGCTTGTTTCTTCTACTCATTCTATTTTTTTCAACTATTACGTTGTAAATATGAGTTGTAGTTAATTACTTTCCATTGCTGTGTAATATTCAGTTAAATAAATATGTCAGAGTTTCTCTTTTTTTTTTTTTTTT
>NW_012101687.1:2266460-2342540 GCF_000951045.1 Mandrillus leucophaeus | reverse complement strand
CGGCCGAGTTTCTCTTTTAAATCCACCCTATTATTGATAGACATTTGGCTACTACACAGAATGCTGCTTTGGAAATTCTTATGTATATCTTTTGATACAATTAAGTCTGCATTTCTATAGAGTAGATACTTAGGGAAACAAAATGACTGGGTATTCAACTGGGTCATACGACTTATGTATCTTCATTCCTTCTAGATCATGCCTGTTTTCCAAAGTGGTTGTGCCAGTTTACACTCTAATTAGCAATGAATAACAGTTGCTTTTGCACCACTTTCAGCTATTGTCCGACTATTAATTTTAGCTACTCAAGTGGGTAGTTAGTAACTCACGTTAGTGTAAATCGCATATTCCCTAATTACTAATAAGGTTGAGCACTTTTATCAGCCATTTGCTTTTCCTCCTATGTGAAGGAAGATTTTCTTCTTATTTGTTTAAGATTTTGGACCTCTTATTATTTAGTTGTCTGTCTTTTTTATAATGCTCTGGATCTAATCTCTCTGTCAGTATATGTAATATAAATGTTATTCAAATAACTTCTACCCTCTGTATCTTGTCTTTTAGTCTCTTATTAATGTATTTTGATGTACATAAGTTCACAATTTTAATATTAGTACACTGTATTATTCATTTTCTTTACATTAGTGTTTTTCTTTACATTAGTGTTTTTCTTTGTTCCAACAACATTTACTGAAAAAAACATTTCCCTCATTAAACTCCAATGCTGTGTCTGTGATAAATCAAGTGTTCATATACATGTAGGTGTGTGAGTTCTCTTTATGGTTCCAGAGACCTATGTGTCTATCATTGCAACAAACCCACAAATCTTCTATATCCTTACTGATTTTTAGCTGCTAATTTAATAAGTTACTGGAAAATGTATGTTACCATATAATTATGGATTTGTCCATTTCACTTTGTAACTTTATCAATTTTTGCATCCATATATTTTGAAGCTAAGTTACTAGATACACACAATTTTTTTATTTGTTATACATTCTTTGGGAATTGAACTTATCAAAATGAAATGCCTATTTTTATTTCTAGTAATATTATGTCTGAGTATCTACTTTGTTTGATATTAGTGAGGTGAGGCCACCATTTATGAGATTCTTGTTCAGTTTATCATTTTCTATACATTTGTTTTTATATCTTCTATGTCTTTATTTCTTAGATGTACTTTTTTGTAAGTAGCATCTAGTTGTGATTTCATGAAAATCTTCATCTTTTAAGGGCATCACTTTGTTTATACTTAATGCAATTACTGATTCATTAGTTTACACCAGTTATATCACCTCAGTTTTAGTGTATTTAGTGTTGCTATAGAGGAATACCTAAGGCTAAGTAGCTTATGAAGAAATTTATTTTGCATATGATTCTGCTGGCTGGAAGGTTCAATATTGGGCATCTGGTGAGGGCCTCAGGCTATTTCTACTCGTGGTGGAAGGCAAAAGGGAGCCTGTATGTGCAGAGATCACACAGCGGGAGAGAAAGCAAGAGGAGTATGGGAGGTGCCAGGCTCTTCTTAACAAGCAGCTCTTACAGCAACTAATGGAGTGTGAACCCATCCCCCACTCCCAGGAAAGTCACTAATCTATTTATAAGGGATCTGCTCCCATGGCCCAAACACCACCCATAGGCTCTGTCTCTCAACACTACTACACTGGTGATCAAATTTTAACATGAGATTTGGGGGGACAAGTATCCAAAGCATAGCAGCCTCTCTGCCCTAAAGCCACCCTTCACTGCCCTGCTTGTGACATTAGAACATTTTTTCTCTGACAACTGGCAGACAGAGTGCTATGCTTTATCAGTAAAGGCCACTGGAAAGACAAAGGAGGATGAAGAGGACAAAAACATGTAACATCTCTCCGTGAATAGCTTTATCTAGGACTTAAGGGGAGGCTTCCCAGTAAGACCTGTCACTGGGGCACCTTACCAAACTGGTCTGCCATCCTGTGGGCCATGCCCACAACCTTTCCAATGAGACTGGATTTAAGCACTAGGGAAAAGGGAGAGTGTCCAGATATTTTTGTATTTTGAATGACCAGCCTCTAGTCCTAGAGGTAAAAGATATTCCCTTCATCTACTCTTCCGACTTTCTTTACGGTTCCCTTTACCCTTCAGTAGGTATTCTCTATTCAATAGTTAAATATTCTTTATAGTAAACCTACCCGGCTCGAAATACGGTGTGGTTCCTTTCTCCTAATTGGATACAGGATTTAATCTTCTATTTTGTTTTCTACTTGCCTATCTTGTTACATCAAATTTTTTGATATGCCATTTCAGCAACTTTATTAGTTTGGTAGTTATACATATTTTTGTTCCTCTTAATGGTGACCCTAATTATTATAACATGCTTCCTTGACTTATAAAACTTGATACTTTTTTCCTTTTCCTGGAAAATATAAGGTCTTTAGAAAAATTTAATTCCATTTATTTTCCTCCAAACTTTCATGTTGATTATTATGTATTTTAATTCTATATAATTTTTAATCATCATAAGATATTATTATGGCCAGGCACAGTGGCTCACTTCTATAATTCCAGCGCTTTGGGAGGCCGAGGTGGGTGGATCACCTGAGGTCAGGAGTTCGAGACCAGCCCGGCCAATATGGTGAAATCCCATCTCTACAAAAAATACAAAAATTAGCCAGGTGTGTTGGCACTTGCCTGTAATCCCAGCTACTTGGGAGGCTAAGGCAGGAGAGTCACTTGAACTCAGGAGGAGAGGTTGCAGTGAGCCAAGATCATGCCACTGCACTCCAGCCTGGGAGACAGAGTGAGACTTCGTCTCAGAAAAAAAAAAAAAAAAAAAGACATTTTTACTTTTTTTTACTCTCAATGTTCATTTAGATATACCTAGACATTTTCCTTTACACGGTTCTTATTTCTTTCTACACTTTAGAGCATCTGTGGTTATTTTACTCTGGCCTGAAGAACATTCTTTGCATTTCTATGAGTGTGGATCTGTTGGTGACAGATGACTCATCCTTCATTTGTCTTAAGGTGATTTGATTTTACCTACATTGCTGAAAGGTATTTTCTTCTGGTAGAGAATTTTAGATTGTTAGTCTTTTTTTTTCTTTTTCTTTTTTAAACTCTTTGATGATACTATTTCATAGTCCTTTGGTTTTCATTGTTTCTCTTGAGTACCCAGCTGTAAGGCTTTTGAGTTGACTATATTTTTTTGCCCTATGACCATTTTAACATTTTTCTTCTTTGGTTCTATGGGGTTTCACCTCAATGTGGCAAAATATGAATTTATTTTAATTTATTTGACTTCAGAGTCATTAAACTTTGTAAATATTTGGCTTGATGTCTTTTGTAAGATTTGGAAACATTCACAGCTAATTTCTCTCCAGATATTGCTCTTGTTCTATTTTCTGTCTTTATTTCTTCTAGGACTCCAATTACATGTATGTTAGATATTCTTACTATGTTCCGTGTTTTTCTTACCTTCTGTTTTGTAATTTCCATCCATGCACTTATTTGTGCTTCATTCTAAATATTTGCTCCTGACTGATCATCCAGTTTACTACTCTTTTCTTCAGATTCATCTTGTCTGAAGTTAAACCCATCTAATCTGTCCTTAATTTTAGTTTTTTTTTTTTGTTTTTTTTTTTGTTTGTTTGTTTTTTTTTACTTTCTGTTGTAATTTTTCACTTCTCTAACAAAATTCTCAGTCTTGTCTTTTATCTCCTTGAGTATGTTAAGGATAGTTATTCTGAAGCTTATGTTGGATAATGCTATTAACTTCTTCTCCTGTGGTTATGTTTCTATTTTATGTTGTTTGTCTTGTTTTTATTTCAATTTTCTTGTCTCTTTGTGTGTTTGGCTATTTTTGCTTATGTGCAGAACATTGTATACAAAAAAACTGTAAAAAATAATGTGGCATCTAGAAAAATAATATCTTCCCCCAGAATGGAGATTTGCTTCTGTAGGCAGCTAAAGACACTAGGAATATGGTATCACCTTAGTCCAATTTCAAAAATTTGGATAATTTTAACTTGAACCTTACTTCTATAAACTATCCCTGTGAGGTTGAACCTGAAGTTTCATAGGATAAAGAAACTGTGGTACTTATACACCATGGAATACTATGCAGCCATAAAAAAGAGCAAGATCATGTCTTTTGTGGGAACACAGTTGGAGCTGGAGGCCATTATCCTTAGCAACTACTCCAGGAACAGAAAATCAAATACTGTATATTCTCACGTGTAAGTCAGAGCTAAATGATGAGAACTTATGAACACAAAGAAGGAAACAGACACTGGGGTCTACTTAAGGGTAAAGGGTGAAAGGAGGGAGAGGAGCAGAAAAAATAACTGTTGGGTACTAGGCTTAGTACCTGGGTGACAAAATAATCTGCACAACAAACCGCCATGACATGAGTTTACCCATATAACAAATCTGCACATGTACCCCTGAACCTAAAATAAAAGTTAAGACCAAAAAAAAGAAAATGTCTTTAGTTTGCCAGCGAAAGCACTAGGGTAAGGCAAGCAAGTTGCCTAGTGTGTAAAATATAAAAAGGCACGCACTCACAGGCTTGTGCACTTGCAGAACTGGCTTCTGACAGTGATTTCCTTCTTCAGCTTTGCATGCTGAGTGTCTTGCTTGCCTCACCCTAGTTCTGACCCTATACTTTGCTTTCATTCTTGAGTTGTTATTGCTGGGTATGGAATTCTTACTCAGAAGTTTTGTTCTTTCTATTCATTGAAAGAATATTATTTTATTGTCTTCTGGTTTTTCTTATAGTTGTGAAAAGTATTAGAAACAATCCATATAATTGTTTTCATTGAAGGCAGTATGTCTTCTCTGGCTGCTGTAAGATTTTTCTCTTTGTCTTTGCCACTATATGCACTTTCATTGTTGTATTTCTACATGTGGGTCTAAAAAAATTATGCTGCTCATGGTGCTTTAGACTTGCTAAATCTATAAATCTCTGTTTTTCACCACCAATTTTGAATATTCTGTGCCATTATCTCTTCAAAGTTGCTTCTATCCAATTATCTTTTTTTTTTCTTTCTTTTCTTCTGGGAATTTAACTAAGTAGTCATATATGGCTTAACAACTAGAACACATTCTGAGAAATTCCCCATTAGCCTATTTCATTACTCTACAAATACTATAGAGTGTACTTACATAAACCTAGTTTATGTAAACTTACTACCCAGCTAGGCTATATGGTATAGCTTATTGCTTCTAAGCTATAAAACTACAAAGCATGTTACTTTACTGAATACTGTAGGCAATTTTAACACAATGATATTTGTGTATATAAGCATATCTAGACATAGAAAAGGTATAGTGAAAATACACATAATAACCTTATGAGACCACCATTGTATTGGTCCATCCTTGACCAACCGTTGTTATGCAGTTCATGATTATACGTTAGTCAGTCTCTCTCCTTTATGTGTGTTGTCATCACTTCCTCTATTTTCCATGATTTTGTTCCCCGTGCTTAATTTTGATATTTTTCTGTTCTATTTTCTAGTTCACTAATTTTATTTTTTGTTATATCTAATCTGCTTTCTAATTCTTTCAAGTTCTTAATTTTTATTATTGCATGCTTAAATTCTATAATTTTTATTTAATTCTTTCTTAAATCTTTGATATAACTTCTTATAGTTTCTAGTTTTCCGCTGAAATCTTCAAACATGGTCGTTTATATTTGAAATAAACACAAAACGAGCACTGTAGAGATCATGGTTTTTCAGTCTTTATCTGACAATTCTAGCATTTGGAGTCCTCTTGGTTTTCTTTCTGCTGTCTCTTTCACTTATATGACTTGTGACATTACGTGGCTTATTGTCTTTAATGATGTACTAGTCATTCTATTTGAAAATGTGTCTAAAATAAAATTTTGAAGACTTGCATGATTCTATCTTCCTTCAGACAGTTTTTATTCTTTCTGTCATGTGTCTGAAGTCACTCACTATCAATAATACCCTTTATCTTTTTTAAGCCTCAGGATTTGGGAGAACACCTAGATGACCTAAAACCAGGCATTCTTCCATGCGAGAGCCTGTTTATTTTGGTTATATTCTTACACAAAGAGGAATCCCAAAATAAGGAAGGAGTGGTAACAGTCTCCACATGTACTGAGCTCTGGACTCTGAAAAATTGGCATCAAATCCCAGGCTAATAGTTCTGAATTTCTTCCACTACCTAGATATCAGCTTACTAGTTCATCATTATCTGATTAAATCTTCATTCAGTGCTTCCAAGAAGAATTTTTCAAAAATGTCCTCTGGCTTACTTTAGCTATATTCAGTAATAACTTCATCTGTCATTATCAGAAGTAGAATTAGGCTGGTTGGATGGTTGATTTACTTACTTATTTATTTTTAAATGACCTACATAACATACTTTGTTTCAGGCACTGTTACCCTTTGCAAATACTAACTCACTGAATTCTGATAACAACCCTAAAAGACAAGTATTATTATCATTGAAGTTTACAAATGAAGAAACAAGGCTCAGAGAGTTTAAATGAGCTCCCCCAAGGTTCACAGCAAACAAGTTGTAACACTAAGATTCTAAGTGAGGCAATCTCTCTCTAGAGCCCACACTCCTAACCACTGTGTTTGGCTTCTTCTCCAGAAATTTATTATCGGTACCCCAAGAGTATCGATTTTATTCCCCAAGAGTTATTCCCCAAGAGTTACTTGAGTCTATGGTCAGCTTATTCCCCAAGAGTTACTTGAGTCTATAGTCAGCTTTTCAAAAGGATGTAGATGCAAAGTATCTTTAAGTACAGAACTCTGTCACTTCTTTTAGACACAACCTCAGCCCTAGAGTATCCCATCTCATTCTCCAACGCTGCTCAGTTTGCTGGTACAACAAGCAGAATTCTTCAGCATATGAGACTTTAATTACTAGAAAGAGGAGCTGTGAAGACAGACTTCACTTGATTTGCAATTTTGCTTGGGTGTATCCTATTTTAGGCTTGGAAAGATAGAAATTTTACAAATACCATGACTGTCTTAGCTGATAAACTCTCAGGAAGGTTCAATGCCTTCTCTATTTCCCAACACTACAGCTTTGTTTTTTTAGACTAAATTAGTATCAGTAGGAGACTTAAAATTTCAATGAAAGGTCATTTGAGTCCAGTGGCATATTTAGAAGTCAGGATACTTTGAAATGTGTATTTCTAGAGAATTATTTGTAAGAAACATTGAATTGAAAACAGTGGAAAAATAATTCCTTGGTTTATACTGAGGAGCTAAATATAACCACAGAGTTGGCAGGACATGCTTTATGTACATTGTTAGTTCCTAGGACTAATTTCAATTTATGACACTTAATAGTATATGTACACAGTAATAGCTTTCATTTGGTATCAGAATTTTCCCTTCTGTGTTTTAAATGTTGAAAAATAAATATTAATCCCTCCTTATGGTAGCTTACATTAATATTCTTTCTAATTAAAAATTCATTCTTAAATACATCACAATCACTAATTGCTTCCCATTGTCTCTTTTTCACATTTAATGTCCACAGACCACTGAACAGAGAGTAGAGGGAGCTAAGATTTATTGTTTACTCTAAATTTGGCACAATACAGGTTTTGCACTACTGTCCCTAGGCTTTGTCATATTTTAAACACTCCTTTCTCTATGCTATTTCTAGTGCTGAATTTTTCACATTGCATTATAATTTAGCTAGGTATCTTACTGTCTCCACTACTAGGACAAGTTCCTTAAGAGTTGGATCCATGTATTTGGTATCTTGATTCCATAGTGTTGAGTACTAGTAAGTATCATGACCAAAATCTAAACATAGACGTGTCTCTTTCCTCTATTCCAAACTCATTACAGAATGGGTCACGCTAAGGGGGACTGTTATTTTGTTGTTCAGAGTAGAATCCTCTTTTGAACTTGATTTCAATAGCATGAAATAAGGAAGAGTCTTACATCACATGACTACGTGCCAACCACTTTGCATATATTCACTATGCTCATCTTCATAGGATGCACATTATTATGATCGTGTTACAGAGAAAGACATTGAAACCCAGAGAGGTTAAGTACAATTTCTCAGGTTATGCAGCTTCTGAGTGGCAGAGACAGAATTCAAACCTCATTGGTCAGGTTCTTGAGTCTATATACTTGACCATTGTCATATTGACTGTTTACATCGTTTAAAAAGGTAAGAAAATACTATAACAGATACCTATAAACCTATCACTCAAAATAAGAAACAAGACATGACTACGTACAGATCACATTCTCCTCCATCCCCTTCCTCTCCCCAGAGGTCACCATTCTCCTGCATTTGGTAGTTATCATGCCTAGGCACAAGATTAGGAATATCCATATGTTTCTAAACAAAATACAAGACTGTTTTCCGTATTGTTGTACTTACATAAATGACATTCCTCAGCAAATATTTAAGTTTCTATTAATCTATAATACTATATGCCAACCACTCTTTTAAGTGCAGAGAAAACAGCAGTGACAAAACAAAACCTCTACTCTCATGAAATTTAGTTCTTTTTTTTTTTTTTTTTTTTTGAGACGAGTCTCTCTCTGTCGCCTGGGCTGGAGTGCAGTGGCTAGATCTCAGCTCACTGCAAGCTCCTCCTCCTGGGTTTATGCCATTCTCCTGCCTCAGCCTCCCGAGTAGCTGGGACTACAGGCATCCGCCACCTCGCCCGGCTAGTTTTTTGTATTTTTTAGTAGAGACGGGGTTTCACCGTATTAGCCAGGATGGTCTCGATCTCCTGACCTCGTGATCCGCCCGTCTCGGCCTCCCAAAGTGCTGGGATTACAGGCTGAAATGTAGTTCTTGAGTGAGGAGACAGACAACAAAGCATAAACAGAATATATAAGATGATAATAAGTAAAACAAAATAATGTATAGTAGAGGATAAAGGGTGATGGAGTATGGAAGAAAATGAAGACCTCTTTTACCAGAGATCTTTAGGCAGGTATGTGAAAGGAGTGAGAGAACGATATCTTACTTAAACAAAACAAAACAAACAAACAAACAAACAAAAACACTCTTGCCTCTATGAAGAAGAGACAGCACTGGGCCAAGAGCAAACAGGGAGATCTGTTGCAAAAGGTTTAGACAAAAGACAATGGTGGCTTGGAATTTAAGGAGGAGGTGACAAGTAGTCAGATTCTGCTTGTATTTTTTGAAGGTAGCATTTATATATAAAATAAATGATCTGTAATTTTCTTTCCTTGTACTGTCCTTATGTTTTTGGAATCAAGATTTCACTGGATGCATAAAATGATCTAGGCAGCTTTTGTTCCACCCTTGGGACCATTTGTATCACATAGGTGCTCATCTTCCCTGATGTGTTAGTGGAATTCACTGTAGAGCTATTCAAGTCTGAGAGAGGTTGACAAGGGTTGACGGTTGGGGGCAAAATGGCGGTTTTTTGCTACCATTTCAATTTTTTAAATTCTTAGTGTTTTCTTCAAATTCTCAAATTTTAATTTCAGCATCTTATTTCTCTTTGAAATTTTTCATCTCAACTAAGTTTTCAAATTAGTCAGTACATACTTGTTTATAATATTATGCCTGCATTACTATTCCTTTTCTCATTCTGCATTTTATTTATTTTCATTTTCTTTTTTGTTTACTAAGTCTTACATGACTATCTTTTATTAAAGTTTTTGAAGAACAAGTTCTGAGGTTTAAAAAATCTTCACTAATTTTATTGTCATTGTCATTTTTTGTTTATTTCATAGTTTTCTGTATGTGGCATGAGTAGTATTTTCTTAATTTTTATTTTTCTGGGTGTTCTCTAACACTTCTCCATTCCCCCATAGTTCTGTATTGGATACTTAGCTAATATATTCACATGGTTCAAAAGCCCAAAAGCATAAAACGTTTTACAGTGGAAACTTGTCCTCTCATATTATTTCCCATATGTTCAGTTCCTACCCATAGATGAGTACTGTTTATGCTTTCATATGCATCATTCCAGAACTTTTTATGTATATACTAATGGATTCAAATGTGGTTTAATTTTCCTACTTTTCTTGTGGAAGGTTGCATATCATAAATGCTCATCTGTACCTTTGTTGTTCACTGTTTTATAGATTTTCCATAACAGAACCGAAAATGCTCTGTCACTTTTTTTTACAATTGCATATAATTATGTGTATTTTATTCAATCGTTGTCCTTTTGGTAGTTCTTTGGTTTCTTTTTATCTTTTGTCAATATAAATGATGCTTGTAACAGACGCCACTTAAATCTTTTCAGCCTCACCAGGGCCCTTTTTTATTGCCCTGCCCCCATTCTACCACCACCACCTGCAGCTGTGATGACCAGCCCAGCAGGGTAAGGGCTAAGGTTCACTTCAACCAGACAGTACTTGTTCTTGCCCGAGACATGTGACATTCATTTCCTGCCTTAGGGTGCCTCTGTTGCTACTGAGGCTTGAGAAGTCTCATGCTTGATGCCCACACATTCAACCAGAATTGCAGGAAAGTGCATCTTAGAGAAACAGAGAGCAAATCTTAGAATGATGGGAGCCGGCAGAAAAATGATTCACCCTTTCTTTCTCCCTCCATCCCACAGACTGTCCTGAAATGCAATCGTTCATAGGCTCTTAGAATCCTGCCAGAACAAGCCATGAATTGTACTTGGTAGCAGGTTGTAGCCGTTTCAGTAATATACCTTGTGTTGGCTCCCCCTATTTTCCCGCCTCTTTCCCCTCATTCCTTCACTCCTGCTTTCCTGGGCTTGAACTCTCAGCTAAAGTAGCAAGACATAAATGTGTTTGCCTTAGGCTCTGTACTCTGGAGAACTCAGGCCAAGACAGTTGGAATTAGAGAAAACCTTTGAAAGCAGATGCCTCAGGATAAGATTTTGGAGTTGCGTTTCTCTCCAGCCTGGTGCTAATAAGGACCCTGTTACCAGCGGTAAGTGGGGGTGGTGATAACTCCTGATTGAAATAGTATCAGAATCACTAAGGATTTCATCAGGGGTTAATTGAGATTAGATGCAGGGGGAAACTGAGGCACTGGCATGTACTGTGGCTATAGCACATCTCATGCCTCAGAGGATATGGTGATAATTATAAGCATAGGATGATGGAGGAGACTGAACTGTTAATGGCACTGGAAAACTCAAATAAGGTCATATTGAGCCAATTGCCTCTATGATCATCTGAGAGGCACCATGCTGGTTATTCAGCTGTTGTTTCTCTATGCCAACCTCATTTTTCTACACTTTGCTATATGATGTTCTGCAAGCCTGTTTTGGCAGCTGGCTCCCTGTTATGTTTTCCCAAAAGGAAACACTAGAGGGAGACTGAAAGCCTGAAGGAGAAACAACCAGCTCCTTCCTGATGTATGTTCTGCAAATGCCAACATCACCCCTTCAGAGATACCAGCTTCCAGTGCTCCTCCATAGGAGCCTGAGTTCCTGCTACATGGAGGCTCTCCAAGAGTCTAGGTTTCAATGAATTCAACCTCTTCTCTTTGTTTCCCAGCCCTTGGAATGGTAACTTCTTTCTGTCCTATTCTTTCTATGTTATCTTAATGTATTCCTTTTGCCTTTTTAGTCTTTTAATATCTGTTTAGCCAATTCTTTTAATACATTGTTTCTGTTATATGACTGGATTGAGTCTAATATACTGAAATGGACATCCATTCCAGAGATTACAGATGTAATGTGTTATCTTGCACATCTGCAAGTGGTTCCAAGTTTACTTGGTTGGTTGACAGAACTTGGGTTCCATCATGGCCCACATTCATTGAGATGTAGATGGATCTTTCCCCGTGTAAGGCAGAGGAAGAAATTCAAAGGTTTAGAATGGCATGTTGGAATTGATTTATCATAAGTGACTTGTACACTAACCCCATGGCCCATTCTTACTACATCATCCTAGGTACCTCAGAAAACACTTCCTTCACTAGGGCATTAAGAAATACATTAAAAAGAGGGCATCAGAATCCTTATTGTCCTCTGTAGGCCAGGAAGGTTGCTGCAAGATGCTGGCACTGCAATCAGTCCCCTGATTTCAATGGAGAAGCTAAGATCCTGGCATACCAGAGCCAAGTGGTAACACTTACCTGCCAAAGACAATGAGGACACATTTATAGTAAAGAGTATGAGGGATAAAGGGGTAATCAGAATGTTTGGCCATCAGCTAGGAAAATGAACTAGATAAACATTATAGTAAAATGTTACTTGATCCTTATAACAGGATTTAAAAGAAATCTAGGTCTCATGGCCAGAAAGTGGACTTGAGCCACCACAATGGAGAGTCAAAGCCTCTTGTCTAGCTTGAATATCTAAACCAGTTCACAAACTAAATCCCTTTGATTGAAGAGGAGGGTAGGCCCCTTGAGAAAAGACCTTGCAATTCAGCCACAAGAATATACTATAAATCTTCTTCCAAGTTTTTACTTAAAGAGACTTTGCTTTCACTTACTATAATGACTGTGCTAAATAGAAAGGAAATACTCAGACCTTGGCTGATACAGCTTGTTGCTCTACTCCTGCAGCCACATGGCAGACTGTGCTGAAAACCAGGCCCTGGATCTGATTTTAAGGGTGGCAGTGCGTCAAAGGAAAATGACTGTGCAAACTTGACAGATTTCCTATGTAAAGATAGGACCTTTATATAAAACAAAATAGGGCCCTGAGATCTGGAACTAGGGCATTTTGATAGATGAGCCTGAGAATCTTTAATGCCTAAATTCTTCTAAATCCTCTGGCAAGCAAAAGCAGACCCTCCCACTTGCTGGGGAGAGAGGCCTTCCTGTACTTGGAGACTACGTAATGATCTCAGCTGTAGCAAGTGTCTCATAAAATGATGCCTTTTACTAACATACTGATTCTACCCTTCATTAACCCAGGCTCACCTGGAGTATGACCCCTATAACTAGGGTCAGATTTTAGCCAAAGTTGAATAAGGAAATACCCTGCTCCAAAAAGAAATAGCTTACATGTCAAGGGAATTCAATTATGTGGATCATATGCACAGTCATGAGCCAGAGGAACATGAGAGGGACCACATCTGGAGAACACTGAACTGGGAAGAATGTGAAATATAAGGCTAGATAGGAGAGAATTTACTGATGGGGACACTCATCTATGACTCAGGATTCAGTATTTTGGCAAAGACACCTGGAACCAGTCTTCATAGTCTGCTGGGATGGCCTTTTGAAATTTAGATACAGCAGTAGCTTATAGTAAATGAAGTGAAGATGCCAGAATTTTTTTGGCATAAGACTGGGAAAGAGTTCAGAAGGCTCAAGCATATGGAAATGTTAGAAAGGATTTACTGAATAATACCTGAGGACCCGCCACCCAACTGGTCCCAAAGGATACTCCCTTTCTAAAGGCAACAAACAATGTACCTGTGAAGGTGTCATCAACATCTTCAAGAAGTTTCATGTTGGCTGTCTTGTAGAGGCTGGAGCTGATGGTGTGTGATGCTGCCATGGAGTTGTGATTTTGGGAATTCATGAGTACGAAGGGATTAAGAAGTGGCAGAAGCCAGGTGGCAGCACTGAATCATCAGAGGCAAGCTGAATCTAATTACCGTAACGAGTAAGGTCAACATATTTTATAGTTTGCATGGGACTGTTTTTGCGTATTGTCCCAGCATATTATTACTAGTGCCAGCTTTCACTCTCAAAAGTGTCCTGGTTTTGCCAATCAATCTTTGGTTATCCTACTTATAAACAGAAAAAATGGAATGGCAATTAAGGTGCTTTGATCCATAGGGATTTAGAGTGATGGCCATTAGATCATGGTGTTTCTAGGGTCAAAACAGAAGGACAATGGAGTAAGGTGTTACCTGATTTGTATAACAGTGAAAACAACAATACTTTTAAAAAATGAAAGCTAGTGAGGACTGGGCTAATGTCAACCATTATAATAGAAAATTGCAATATCTCATTCGCTTTTCAGATCTAAGCCAGTTTATAGTCTGAGAGCCAACTGATTGAAGCACAGGCTGTGTACCCCTGAGGAAGTACCCTGTAATGTCATCATAGGTATATATTTGTTCATTCATTTCCCAAAGGAATCTGTGATTTTTTTTTCCAGTATAACTGCCAACAGGAGAAAGGAAAATATACAGGCTTTTAGAGGGCCAGAGAAAAAGTAAAATTTATGCAAGTAGTTGATAAATGGAGTCCTGGCCCAAGCCCATCTTACAGTGGATCCAGTGGGTCCACCGATTCATCTTGTGGTGATTTTCCTGATCCTCAATATATAGCTGAAATAAAAATTCTTGACACAAACAGAACTTTAACATTTGACCTTATAAAGTCAAGTCCAATATGTTAGGAGTACCAAGTGTAAGTCCCTGAAACTGCTACCCATTCTTGGCCAAGATAGTAAGTCAGAAGCAATACCAAGTGAGAAGAATTGCAGAGATTAGTGCCAGTGTAAAATATTTAAAGTATGTAGGGATGGTGGTCTCCATCACATCAAGGTTTAATTCTTGCTCCTGCAAAAGCCATATAGATAATGAGGGGTAATGTTGGAATACCATAAATATGAACAGGTAGTAGCCCCAATTGCAGCTGCCATGCCAAATGTATCTTTATTGGAACAGATCAACATAGCGAACTATTAATTGGGTAAATGTGTTTTACTCAATCTCAATCAGTAGAAAGAATCAAAAGCAGTTTCCTTTTGTCTTGACCCAGAGCTGTGTTACATTTCTTGCTCTCTGTCATAATGTGTCTGCATACTATTGATTTTCTTGTTATTTCGTGGAACATCACTGGCTTACTATATTGATAACATCATGTTATTTGGATCTTGTGAGCAAGAAATGGTAAGTACCCTAGATGATTCCCTATTACTAAATGATAGGAGATAAGCCCCATGAAGATTCAGAGGCCTGCCATATTATTTTCTGGAGTCACAGGAGTAGACAATACTGGGTTATCTTCCTCTAAGATGAAGAATATATTGTTGCACTTGACACCTCCTGCCACAAGAAAAGAAGCAGTATGCTTAGGAGACCTCTTTGGGCTTCAGAGGAAATATGTACTGCAATACAGAATACTGCTTTAACTCATCTATTTAGTCACTCAGAAGGCTTGCATTTTCGAAGAGACTCACAGCAACAGAGGACTGTGTAACAGGTCCAGGCTAAGATGCAAGCTTCTTTGCCACTCAGGCCATATGGTTTAGTCATTTACAGTTTTCACTGTACAAGTCTTTTACATCCTTTGACAGACTTACCTGAAATATTTCAAATTTTTATGTTATTTTGAATGTTATTTTAATTTCAATTTCTAGTTGTACACAACAGATATATAGAAATACAATTTATTTTTACATATTATATGATACTCTGCAATCTTGCTAAATTCACTTTTTTAGTTGATCGGAGCGGAGGTCAGATATTAGAATTTTACCCCTTGTTAGGTGTATATTTTTGTATTGCTATGAATATTCTAGAGATTTATTCTGAGATCCAATTAACTTGCTTGAAAACAATTTGATTCTTTTATGATTTGTTTCATAGATCCAGAGTAGTGCTTAATTGTATTATTCTCAACTACTGAGGCAAGGCTTTCCCGAAGTTGTTGCCCATTGCTCTGTGAATTATGTTTTATTCCAGTCTGCCTGGTGCAAACAAGCACTACTGCCAGCCCTCTGTGAGTGCGAGGCACTGTTCTCTAATGCTTTTACTTGGTTTTTACGCTAACCTTGGATAATTCTTCACTCTGATGCACTGATGAGTACTCTGCCAAATGCTTGAAGGGGATTTTGCAGGTGTCCTGTGTTCTGTCTTTGTGCAACTCTCTCATCTCTAGTACTCTGGTCGGCAAACCCTAGAGGTCTCCGTCTACTCAGACAGCTTCATCTCTTCAACTCACAGTATCTACCAACATGTGCCTTGGTTTCCCTCCTGGTGTTATAACATAGAAACTCTCTCAGGGCTGGAAGTTGGGGGCAATCCTAGAGCCACCTCATTTGTGTTCAGTCTTGGAAGTTTTCTGTATATGCTCTGAATAATTGTACTCATATATCTAGTTTGTCAAATTGTCAGAAACCTAAATCAAAACCTAGGAACAAAGCTTGCCAGAGAGAAAATGTTAAGGTAGGGGAAATTTGCTTGTGGTGATTAAGGTCTTGCCATTTGGTATCCTCCCTTTCCCACCATTTCATTTGCTCAGTGCCTTCACACATTTTATCTCCTCGTTATTAAAAATTGTTTTCAAGAAGAGATCCAAAACTCATTAACTAGGGTAATCTTCATGTTAACAAGGATGAGTGCTTTCATCTAAAGAAATAAAGTTCCAGTAGTGGTTTTAAACTTTTTTTTTAAAATCTGGGTTTTTTTAGGGCCCTGCTAAAATTCTATCTGAATAGGAGCCAACCTGCGTTCAAGTGGGAAAGATGGATTCAACTAATTGAGCAGATTTGTTTTTAGATAGATAATATGCAAATATATGGCTCATCAACTTGCCTCCATCTTGAATTTAGAACCATGGAGTAATATCTAGAGGAGATCCTAATGTTTACCTGTAATTTTCCTTCAAGCTCTTCTCTAAAACTGTTCTCTCTCTGTCTCTCTCTTTCTTTCATCTGTTTGGGAAGCTGATAATGTTGCAGTGAATAGATTTGGCTGACCAGAACTCCATGTCCAATTGATTCACTTCCATGTAACCAGTCGAGGTAGAGACACATGGATTATCTAACATGTCTCTCACTCACAAGCTCTTCAATTCCTTCATTTATCCAACTTCTCAATGTCACCTCTACATTTCATTTTAAACATAGTTCTCTGAGCATCTGAGCAAAAAATAATCTATGGAGTGTGGATGTTATTTTTATCAATTTTCTTCTTCTATAGTATTTGCAGCTCTAGCAGCAATTGCTTACTATATGGTAGAGATAAAGTACAGGGATGATAAAATAATCCTTTCCCCCTCCTTGGGGGATTCATATAAGACGATAATTTTGTGCAGTTGGCAGACTCTGTGAGAATTTCTTAGCCCTGAAGATATGTGTAATTCTTAGACCTAGTAAACAAAGTCATTCATAACTCACATATACACAATTTAATAGGACTGCCAAGGAGTGTTTGCCTGGTTATGAATTTATGTGTACAAATGACAGATACATAATACAATTTCTTAAAGGAAGAAAATGCACAAAGAATTTTGTATTCTTGCTTGGTAAATGGAGAAAAGCACCTTAAAGGGGAATATCAAAAAAGTTGTAGTGTAGATTGCAATGTAAATAGTCATTCAAATATTGTTCACAATGTATATTATTCATTCATTCATTTGTAAAACATACATTCATCAAAGTTTTCAAGACCTTTGCACTTACTTTTCTTTCTCCCTAGCATACTCCTCTTCAAGTTTTTTGTATAGCTAGTATTCCTTTATGGCAATGCAAGACAGACCAACAGACTGGTATTTTTAAAATACATTTTTAATTTTAAAATACTTCAATGTTTTGGTCTTCTTGTTTATGATTTCTTCCAATGATTTCAGGCTTAAAGGTCCTCTGCATTCAAAGGAGTCAATAAATATTTATTTATATCTTCTTTTCTTTTAAAACATTACATTATAAATACACACTTTATTCTGATATTCCTGGAATTTACTTTGGTATGTAGTGGAGTAATATTCAGCTAAACCTTGATTTTCTTCCAAATAGCCAGCTAATTGTTCATGATATTTTTGTTGAATAATCTTTGCCTCCCTGACTAATTTGTGTTGCTTGTTGTATAATATGTTTGCATGCATACTTGTAACTGCTTTTACAAATTAGTAACAGTATAATGACAGAATTAATGGAACTTTGTAATATATATAACTTTGCTGTGGTATAATTTACATGCAATACAATGCACTCATTTAAATGTACAGATTTAAAAAGTTGACAAATGTATACACCCATGAAACCAATATCACAATCAAAATATACAACATTTCTGTCATCCTAAAAGATTCCCTTGTGCTCCTTCCAGTCAATCCCCAGCCTGCACTTCTAATCCTAGGCAATTACTGATTTGCTTTCTATCACTATAAATTAGATTTGCTATTTCTAGAATTTCAAGTAAATGGAATAATACATTGTGTGTATGCTTGCATGCACCTCAATTCAAGAGATTCTTCTATTTCTATTTTATTGTGAATGTCAGTAATGAATTCCTGGTAATTGTTGAGAAGTTCTATATTGTGTTGATATATAACACATTGTATGAATACATGGTGAATGTTTATCCATTCACCAATCAAAGAACATCTGGGTTTTTTCCAGCATGAAACTATGATCGATGCACAATCATGAGCACATTTTGTGAACATATATGTTTATTTTGGAAAAATATCTAAGAGTGGAATTGCTGGGTCATATGGTTAACTGTATCTTTAACTTTGGAAGAAACTGCAAAGTGTTTTTCCAATGGTTGTACCATTTTCTATTCCTACCACGAATATGTGAGAGTTCCAGCTTTTTTTCATCCTTGCAAACACTTGACATAGTCAATCTTTTTAATTATACTTACTGTATTGTCATTTTAATTTGTAGGAGTATCTCATTGCTATTTTAATGTGCAGTCCTTTGAAGACTAATGATGTTGAATAACTTTTCATGTGGTTTAGTATCTTTGGTGAAGTGTCAAAATTGTTTACCTTGCTTTCACTAGGTCCTTTGTCTTCTCATTATTATAATGTGTGAGTTATTTATATGCTCTGTTTACGAGCTCTTTATCAGATTCATGTATTGTGAATATTTTTCCCAGTGTATAGTTACCTTTTTGTTTTCTTAATGATGTCTCTTCAACACCAGAAGGTTTTAATTTTGATGAAGTCCAATTTATCAGTTTACTTTTTCTAAGAAGTATTTTTCTGCCGTAATATCAAACAAGTTTTCTCTTATTTTCTCCTGTGATTCATTTTGAGTTTACTTTTTACTATGATGTGATGAAGTGCGGGCTACACTTAATTTATTTTTTCTGTATAGATATCTAACTATTCTAACGCTATTGCTTGGGGAAAAAACCCTACCCTTTTTTCATTGAATTATCTGACATATTAGTTGAAAATCAATTGACGATACATGTAGGCCAATTTCTGGATTCTCAATTCATTTCCATAGATGTATATGTTTGTTCTTATGCTTATAACACACTGTCCTGATTAATATGGTTTTACAGTAAGTCTTGAGAACATGTAAGCCCTTCTTAATTTTTTTTCAAAATTGTTTTGGTTCTTCCAGGTTCTTTGGATTTTCATATCAATTTTAACATGATCTCGTCGATTTCTATGTAAAAGTCTGCATGGATTTTGATTGAGTCTGCATTGATCAACAACATCGAATCTTCTGATTCAAGTAGATAGAGGAGTAACCCTACCTAAAATGCGTGTGACCAGCAGTGTTCTGGATTTCAGATATTTTCAGATTTTGGAATATTTGCGTACACATAATGAGATATTTAGGGAATGAGAACCAAGTTTAAACAAGAAATGTGTTTATATTTCATATATGCCTTATACACATAGCCTGATGGTAATTTTATTTAATATTTTAAATAATTGCGTGCATGAAACAACATTTGTTTACATTGGACGATAGAAGGCAAAAGTTTCACTATCTCAGCCACCCATGTAAAAAATCCATGGTTGTTTGACATCACCATCAGTCCTTACTCTGAATGTACATGCTACCGATAAGCAATCATTTTCTTACAATTATTTATACATAGATACTTACAATAAAAATATGCCATAGCATGCTTACAGTGAAAAAATAATGTGTTCAGGATTACTAAGCAGCACAGAACATCCCCAGAATACCTGTGTTAGCTGGTAAGCAACAGCAGCAAACAACGGCAGCCTTTTCATTTCCACCTGTAATGCTGTGTTTTGATTAAAAAGTTACTGTCGACTTTATTTTATTTTAAGGAGTGAGGAGAAATAGCAGAAGCTGTTGAGGGACCAGAAAGTGGGTCCTGTATGTATCAGGAGGCATTTTGCTAAATGACTTTTTAAGATGTTTCCTCCAGAGTTCCTCTGACTCATTAACAACAGGTTTTGACTTAGAAATCTCCCTTTGATTTTATAAACTGACATGATTTATTGTTCTGTTATGAATACACACTGCTCTAGTCTTTCAATAAACCCATCACACATTTTCACCATGCCACCTATAGGTACTTTTTTTCTGCAGTGTTAAAGTGTCATCTTCATTCTCTCTAATGTCACAATCATCACAATCACCTTGACTCAGAACCATTTTGGCTGTTTCACCATCAATCAATGGATGAACAACTGAAGCCTCATTACAGACATTAAAGACTTCTTCCCTCTCTACTTCTCCCAGCTTACTGCTTGACCCTGCAGGGTTTTTTTTGTTTTGTTTTGTTTTGTTTTGTTTGGCATAGTGAAGAAGGTCAGACATCATTTTTTCTCACTTGACATACAGAATCTTTCAAAGTCATCATTTTTTGGGTCATCATTGCTTAATACAGTTGCAGGCCACGGGTTGTGCCTAGCATGCACAAACTGTGTCTTTAGTCATTGTGTTTCAGGTGTTGGCAACAGTATATACAGCATCTTTCATGCCAAACTCCTTTGCAAACCTTCCATACTTCTGCTTCTCTTCACTGCTGGTAGCATGCTGTCCAGGCAAGCTAAAATAAACTATGCATTGTGTGCCTGTGTTTGGACGATAATCCTATCACATGAGGTCAGGTGTAGACTTTTCCACTTGTGGCATCATCTCAGTGCTCAAAAAGTTTTGGATTTCAGAGCATTTTAGATTTTGAATTTTTGGATTAAGTATGCTCAACCTGTAGTATATCTCTCCAGTTGTTTTGTTCTATTTAAGTTTTCCTTGCAATGTTTTGTAGTTTTTAGTGTACACGTTTCTCACACACATTGTTACATTTATTCCCAACTATTTTGCTTTTTTGAGGATACTATAACTGATATTTTTTTCATTTTAATTTGTGTTGCTAGTGTAAAAATACAGTTGATTCTTGCACACTGACCTTGAATCTATGATTATGCTATACTCACTTATTACTTCTAGTAGCTTTTCTGTCAATTCCATAGAATTTTCAACATTCATAGTCATTTCATCTGTGAATAAAGACAATTATGTTCTTTCCTTTTCAATCTGTATAGCTTGTTTTTTTCTCTTTCTTTCTTTCTTCTTTCTTTCTCTTTCTTTTTTTTCTTTTTTCTTTTTTTTTTTTTTTTGCTTTGTGGCACTGGCTGAGACCTCCAGTACAATGTTGAATAGAAGAGGTGAAAGTGAACATTCTTGCTTTGTTCCCAAGGGTACTACTGCAGCAATGGCTCATAATAATAAAAACAAGAGCAACAATGATTATATTTTCAAAATTGTATCGAGGCTTTACACTGTGCCCAGTAGACATTCTTTTATGCACCTCTATATGTATCAGCTCATTAATCCTCACAACAACTCTTTATGTGTCATTATCGTTCCCATTTCACAAATAAAGAAATCAGGCTGCAGAGAGGTTAACTAATTTGCTCAAGATTACACAGCCAGTAAGCAGAAGTATCATAATTTGGAAATTAAGGATTCTGAACTGACCCTACACCTGATGTCTACCACTGTATTTCATAGTCACAGGGTAACAGAGCAGAAGATAGAATGGACGTGGATGAATACTTGGCTTTGATTTCCGTCTCTGCATTACTTTGGTTTAGGACCCTCTCCTTTTAAAAAGGTAATATGATTTCTATCACAGGGATATTAGGAAAACAAAGTGAATTTCACATAAGAAAGTATGCTGTACATCATAGATGCTAAGATAGTTTTTACTCTATTTTGTCTATTTTAAACTTAATGTTGCTTTTCTCTGGTAGAATTTAAAAACGCACAAGTTTTCTGATGCACGGTTTTGCAAATCTCCCTGACCACCACTGCCTTATTCTGTCTTCTACTTTTGGCCTCTTCCCCTCCCCTAAATAATATTACTTAACACCAATTTGAACAGAAAGCACACACAGCAGAAAGGAACACTGTGAGAAGGGCACAGTCATCAGTTTTGTTATGTCCATGAGAGTTGCAAATAGTGTAAGTGTTTTGTGCAAATTTTGTGCAGGGCACTTTCAAGTCACTTTTATTATTTTGGTAAAGGATTACTTCGATGCTTTTCAAGAATATTTTTAGTAATATTAGATATACTGAATGGAAGAGAGACCAAATGTCAAGCAATTAAAGTGGTGGGCTGTGGAGGCAGAATGTCTATGTTCAATTCCTTCTGATGTCACATTTGCTAACTATGGAAATTTGGACAAGCTGTTCTGTTCAGTCTGGCTCTATTTTGGTTTCCTTTTCAATAACTGGAGACATTACTGGCTTTTAACTATTTATATTTTTATGAGGATTAATTGTCATATGTAAGTTCTCAGTAAGAGTTAGTTTTTGCAATTTAGGTCCATCTTTTAAAAGTTGTCCTATTACTTAATAGCATCATAATATTTCCAAGTAGACAAATAATATTACTCTGTTAATAGAGCGTTTCCTCCTTGTTTTTTTTTTCTGAGCATGCCTCAGTTTTGCTTGAGTTAATTCTACAGTTTTGTCTAAGACTTTATAATCTTCACGCTGTGAAACAGAAAATTTGCCTACATATTAGAAACAAAAGAAATATAAATCTTGTTATTGTTTACACATGTCTGCACTATAAAACAAGCTGACACCATTTGGGTTGCCAAAAAATTTAGTTCAGCAATGGAAAGAGAGAATCCTTGTTGACTTCACAAAGTTGCAAATCAAGACAATTTAATTGACTCTTTCTTTCCTTAAAACAAGTCCATTGACTAGTGTAGTAGGATTAGTATAGTGCACACTTTGCATTCCCATCCCAAAAAGTGTTATTATCATCTTAATCTTCATTTAAAAACATTTATTTCTTCCTGCAACTTTTCTACGTCAACTCCCTTTTTGCATTTTTCTTTACAATGTAAACGTTTGTTGGTCCAGGTACTGCTAAGTGTTTCTCGGTGATTTGACTGTGTCACTACAGGATAAAGAAACAAACATCTTTCAGTTCTGTGAGAGCATGTCAAATTATTTTTAGAAAGCAGATTGAAAATTGGCAAGAGAAAAGAAATGGAATGACAGCAGTATTTTTAAGGCTCAAAACCTCTAGGTAATAGGAAAGCAGAAGGCTGATTCCACTGTATTAGCACCCACCTGGATGTTCTTGATAAATAATTCACAACTAATTTGCCTGTTCAAAAGATTAAAAATGGATTTGAAGGGCCATTTTCACTCAGTCTTCCTGGTGTTGATCTAAGCAATAAAGACAATAATGAAAAATCTCTCAAGAGATTATGCTCCATAGGAGGAATCTGGGGAGCCGGCATGAGGCCAGTATTTGTCCGTTACTATAAAAGCGTTTCCAAAACTGAGCGATATAGAGTGTTGCAACTGTTCCCAATTTCCCCCTTGATGTACTTGGTATAAAATTGCTCTCTGTACTTTCAGCCAAAAGTTGTGTGCATCTGGCTCTCAAAGATTAGACCGTGTCTGTTGACAAGAAATAGGCATTGGGGAAGCATATTGGATGTTAAAGGCATGTTTTCTTTTCATGAGGTGTTAAGGGAATGACATTAAATTAGCATTCTCCTGCTTTGTGTTAAGCCATAGAGTAAATTTTTGCTCTTCAACATCAATCTCAGGAGACAAGACGCCTTGATTAACAGAGGAGGGTGTAAGATCAAAAGAAAAACTGTTCTCCAGGCCCAGTTCCAACCTGGAGCCGTAATAGTCATAAAGCAATACTTGATCCAAAACCATATACTGACACCAAACAATCACGAACTTCCCACTATAGGTATATTCCTCAACAGAGATTTCCATATTTCTTTCCATTCCCAGTTAGCATTCCTATTTAATCTCAATCAAAGAAGACAATTAATGCAGAAGTTTATTAATAAGACATTTCAGTCAATAATTCCTCTTATATTAGGTGTGCTTTTAAATTATTCCAATGATGTAAACTTTTTAATTTGCCCTGACTTCTGATTTTCTTCTACTTTCTAATTATATATCACCTTGGTTTTTTTCTGTATTCTAATTACAGGGGAAAAGAAGAATACTGGGTAAACTATTGTGAATATTTTATTCATATTTCTAAATATAAGAATTGAGAAATAATTATTACATATAAGCATTAATAAAGACAATTTAATATTTAACAAAATCCTTATCTAACGTCCTCCCACTGGGTAAAAGAATGAACAAAATAAATATCAGGTGGTGTTTACAAACTAAAATAAAGCTACTTTTGGGCAAATTCACTGAAATTTTTTAATTACCTGAACGTCAGAATCATGCAGGTGAGAAAAACATTCCTATAATGTATTTATAATATACATAACTCAGTGGGATAATAGAGTATCATGAATGTATATTCTGAAGATAATGTGATCAGGTTGAAGTATTTCTCAGGAAACACATTTTCTGCTTAATTTTATTAAAATGTATAGGCATTGTGTTAAGGAGCAAGTTTATATATTAATTATTATCATTTAAAGTGTTATTATTCCTAAAATTCTACTTAAAAGCTTAATACCAGTGATCTAACAAATTAAATTGCATAATTAAATTTGAGATCACAGAGTGGATATGTGGAAGAATACATTTTGGAACATATTGTTCATCTTTTTGTGAATTTTTAGTTTGACTAGTATCACATTTTTGACCCAATTAAATGTTCACCAAACTATTCTGTTTTAAAAAATTTATTGACAAATAATATTTATACATATTTATAGGGTACATGTGATATTCTGTAGCATGCACAGAATGTATAATGATTAAGTTAGGGTATTTAGAATATCTATCACCTCAATATTTGTGATTTCTGCATGTTGGGAACATTTCAAGTCCTCTTTTTAAGGTATTTTGAAATATTCAATACATTTCTGTTAGCTATAGTGACCCTACTCTACTATCAAACATTAGAATTTATTCCTTCTAACCATATGTTTGTACCCATTAGGCAATCTCTCTTAATCCCACATCACACTCACACACGTTCTTCCCAGCCTCACGTAACTATTATTTTCCTCACTGCCTGCATGATATCAACTTTTTAAGCTCCCACATATGAGCAAAAACATGTGATATTTGTCCTTCTATGTCTGTCTTATTTCACTTAACATAATGACTTCTAGTTCCATCTATGTTGCTGCAAATGACAAGATTTTATTCTTTTTATGGCTAAATAATATTCCATTCTGTATATATATCACATTTCTTTATGCATTCATCTGTTGATGGACACTGAGTCGATTACAATCTTTGGTACTGTGAATAGATCTGCAATAAGCACAGGGGTGCAGGTATCTTTTTGATATATTGGTTTCCTTTCCTTTGGATAAATACTCAGTAGTGAAATTGCTGGGTAGTATGGTAGCTCTATTTTTAGGTTTTTGAAATGCCTTCACACTATTTTGCATAATGGATGTACTAATTTACATTCTCACCAACAGTATATAACGGTTCCCTTTTCTCCACATCCTCACCAGCATCTGTTATTTTTTGTCTTTTTAATAACAAGTTATTCTATTTTTATGATTTGAATATTGCTATATAAGGCTTTTTATGTTTCCATTCATCAAAACATACATTATTCGTTTTCATTCATTTTATCCATTTCTGGGTAATTTTGGGAACAGCACATAGATGGATTTATTTTTATCAATGCTGAGCAACTCTTTTAGAAAATAACTTTGATGATTTTTATGATTACTGGCATATTTGTTCTTGTGTTTGCCAAATTATTTTGTGTTTTTTATCTGTCATACTTCTTCTTTGCTTATTTTTTGTTGTTCTCTTTTCTTGTTTTCTCTTCAACTGGTCAAGATTTTGTTCCCTCCTCTGCTCTACTTGTTCAATATAAATTGTGTATTGTATTTCTCTTTTTTACTCTTCTTTTTTGGGGAGACAGGGTCTTACTCTGTTGCCTAGGCTGCAGTGTAGTGCTACGATCACAGCTCTCTGCAGCCTGCTTAAGCTAGTCTCCCACCTCAGCCTCCTGAGTAGCTGGGACCACAGGCGCAAGCCACCACTCTCAGCTGATTTTTGCATTTTTGGTAGAGACTGGGTTTTGCCATGTTGCCCAGGCTGGTCTTGAACTCCTGGGCTCAAGCAATCCTCCCGCACTGGCCTCCCAAAGTGCTGGGATTACAGGCATGAGCCACTGCACCGGGCATTACTTTTTCACTCTTGACGCTTTATATTTTAATATTTATGCATATACTTGCATTTTAAAAACAAAGTTCTGGGTTAATCAGTCTCTCTCTTTCTGAAGAAGACAATCGTCTTTGCACACTTTAATATCTTTCAAACTTTCCCCCAACTCCCATATAACTTTTGCCTACAATTATAGACACATCTTGCACTAAATATGAAAATATTATTTTGTTTTTGTTTACAAACAACATCCATTTGCATTTTCCCATACGGTTTCCTGATTCCTTGCTCACTTTGATTCTTGTACATCACTACTTCTTTCTAAGTCTATAAATCTATTTATTTATTTGACTGAAAAATAGATTTTTAAAATTCTTCCAATTTCTAATTCTGTTCTTTATTTTAGATGTATGTGTGTGCCTACAAACATCTTCATAAATTATAACTTGTCTACGGAGTTATAGTACAGTTATTTATTCTTTTAAAATGTAAAGATATTGATCCATTTCCTAAGGCATTATTTTTGCTGATAAAAATCTACAATTAATCTGATTTCTGTTTTTGTTTTGTAGAATTTTCTCCTTATCCTAATGTTCTGCCTTTTTACTACAATATGACTAGATAGGAATTTTTAAAGTATATTTATTCCATGTGACACATAATAGAATTTATCAATCTGAAAACTCCTTTCCTTAATATTGAGAAATTCCAGGTATTAATTATCGTGCTTTTGCTTTGCACCCATTTTCCCTATTTCTCATTTTGGAGCTCCTATTAGATTATGCCAGGTCCATGGCTTCAGCTGCTTGCAGATATGTTTTTGTCAGGTTTTGCTTTGTTTTGCCATTTTTGGGATGATATCTTGGTTTTTGGACCATGTATTATTCCCCTTCTTGTTTTTGAATATGACCATGTGCTTTTCAACTTAGAGCATATATTTTACCTCTGATTTATGGGTGTATTTGAACAGAAGATGAGAGTTTAGCATTGGCTCAATTTACTATCTTGACCTGAAAGTCATCAGAACTTACTGAAACAGGAAAGAGAAAAAGCAACAGCCTAAGTAGATACATGAAAATACAATATAGTAAACTCTTGTAAACATTTAACGCCAATCCACTTTCTTTCTCTTTTGCCTTAAAATGAGAAGCCAAATTTGAGTTAAGCTACTCTATTAGTTACCTTTGTGTTACGTGAAGGTGATTTCATAGGCTTCCATTTCCTAGCTCTAATTGGAGGAAAAGAGAACCTCCTTCTAATTCTCCCCAAGCATAATACTTTCCATGACTCAACCCCCATTTCCCCTGAGTTTAGAACCCTTCTTAGATCTGCCAAAGAAGAAAAAGAAAATTTTCCCATACCATTGGCCAGTGGAGCCAGTGGCTCTGAACAAGACAAATACAGAGTTAAAAAAAAGATCTTTTTGATGCAGCGGAAAGGGGAAATAGGAAGAGTACACAGACCAGGGAAAGAAAATATTTACCACTTCATAAGCCATAGCCAGGTGAAAGACTTTTGAATTATTTCCTTATTTTTGGACCCTTCCAGGTAGGCTGGTAATAGCAGTAGTTGTTGCCATGACAACCGACAGATTAATATTAGAGTTCTCCAAATCATAAGGCCCTTATATTGTCAATAACAAAGCTTGAAGGAAGTAACTTTTAGTCTTTTAATTATTTTTAAATTTGTTACGTTTTTCTGATATTGTCCCATTGGCATCCTGCTCCCAAATGATTTTTATCTCTATCTGTCACAGTTTACTGAGTCAAGCTTAAATAATTAACTGTAAGATAGAAATAAAAATATTTAGATACAAAATGATTGGGTGACTGGTCTGAATACCAGAGGGAGTTAGTGGTAGATCCCAGAATGAGGCTGATAGCATTTAGACTTTCTCCATTCCCAACATCAGCAGTTCTGCATGTAACATGAATGTGTCATTCTAGTTAAATTCATTTTTTAAAATGACCCCTGCAATTAACAAAATCAGACTTCTAAAATAGGGTCTTTCTTGGCAGAAGAAAAACATATGATTCGTCACCTGATCTTTTGTTCAGATTATTTGAGCAATAACTAAGTAATGTCCTAGAGTGCACTGCATTAGTAGCTATACATTGAAAATCCTAGCACCATATTCCACGAAAACAATTCTTGTTCAGATGAGGGAAGCCTTAGCATGGAATCTAAAATTTAAGATCTTATTCTAGTCTGATGTCTACCTAGACGAGAAATTGAAGATTAGACATTGTAAATGACTTATTCAAGGTCACACAATTTGTGAGCACTGCCAAGAACAGAAAATCTGTTCTCCTAACTCCCAGTGCAGTGCTTGTTCAGTTGTATCATACTCAATATGATCATTTCTCCCCCTAATACAACTGCCAGATTATTAGATAGGTGAGAGTGAGTAATTTACGGTGGTAGTCATCCTCTTCTTGTTATTGTCATATGTGAAACAGAAAGTATAACTTCTGCTATGCTAAAAGTAGCTTGTAAAATTGAACTTTCAGTTAGCAACATTTTACATGGGCCTGGTTCCTTTGTGGCAAGTGATTTCACTATCTTAAAATTCAGATTGTTGAATAAATAGAGAATCAAATATTGGAGTGAATTTAAACATTGTGATAAGGTGAAGTGAAAATCCATGATCACAGCCAAATGATCACCTCTGTCTAAATGACCTTGAATAGCAACAGAATAATCAACCCTACTTGGTAATGGCTTGTTTGGCAGCAGAAGCCCAGGCTTGAAGTCTATGTAGTTGAAGTCTATGGTCTGACTCTGGACCTGGTGATCTTCTCTTACAGATAATATTTTGTTTCCTAAAGACCACCGAAAGGTGAAAGACAGCCCACCAACTATTCATCATTTTAGCAGCTATTGTTTTTTCCATTGCTCACTTTCAGTAAACATTATAAAACAAAAACAATTTGTGTTTTTCATTCCACTGTGATCACCTGATGAGTCATGGCACATTGAGAAAGGAAAGATGTCACGAATGTTTAATCAGCAGTGATTTAAACAAGGGACATGTTTGAGGGAATTAACAAAATCAGCATGCTCATTGCTCCAGGGTGATTTTTCTTGCTGGTAGGACTAAATGAAAATCAGAACTCAAAGCAGTAGAAGTCTTTCAGGTCCAATTCATGCTGCCAGAGTTAAATGGCTGCCAGGATGGAAGGCTGAATCACTCCCTATTCCAGTTACAGCTGTGTTTTTCATACGTATAATGAATTTCTTGATTCCAATGTTTAAAACATTCACTCATCTTCTGGAGCTTTATTCTTATCTCCTATCCTCCATCTCTTTTCTTTCCCCCATCCCTACTTCATCCCTAGGAACTGATTGCAAAGCATTTAAAGGCATTTGGAATCACATCATTTCAGAATGTCCTAATTTAGCCTGATGTAAACGTCCTGAGGTAAAATATTCTGAAGGAGGGCTGAATCAATGAGTGGCAATTCTTCTTAGTGAAGCCATCGAAGACAAGCGGGCCAGAAAAAGTGCTTAAAACTGTTAAGACAAAATGTATTTGGGAAAAACTAGAAAGTTAAAGCATAGGTTTAAAAAAAGTCAATAGTGAAAGTGCAGGCACAGGAGAGCTGAATTAACTACCATTCATGGAAGACAAGGTGTAGGATTTTAATGACTGAAAATTTGGTGTCAATTAAAGGTGTAGTGTTGCAAACTTGGGCTGTGTGATTAGAATGCATGATGCCCAAGACGAGGGTGGAAAAGATTTGATTCCTCCCTGCAGTAATTATATAATATCTAGATATCATATGTAGTCCTGAGGGTCAAATTCTCATGTAATTAATGTTTCTGACTGGTGTTCTTGGTCCCTTCTATGCTACACTTAATTTTCATAAGGTGTGCCTCAACCCATCTCCCAACAACTGGTAGTACTAAATGCTCATGGAAAAAGTCTTGAATAACATATAAAGGAGAATCTAGTGGCAGAAGAGTAGGCTATGAAGATCCAACTCAAAATTACAGCTGAACAATTGCCTTGCAATTACGTGCCTTCTTCAAACAACACTAAGATTTTGGTGAAGTGAAGTTAATCTTTAGTATTTTGCCTAGGCCTTCAGACATGACTTCAGATCACATGGACACAAAATAAGCAATATTCATTTGATTATTATGATGGAAACCAAATGGGACTAACAAAGAGATATGTCACAGTCTATTGACTGGAAGGCTGATTTCTTTTGATATGTGTGGGCAATCTTGACTGTGTATGTACTGTGTTAAATAATTTATGCTCAAATATTTGTCAGAACCACTACGCTGTTCAAGTAAAAGACACTAAGCTCTATGACATTTCTAGACCTGAATGTTTTGGCTTGGGAGAGAGAGGATGGGGTGTCCCCTGGCAGCTGTTGAGAGCTCTTTGCTTCATGTATGCATACTGCCTGCTTTGTAAAATCCAGGTCCTCTAGGAAGAAAACAGGATTAGTTGAGGTGACTTGACAGCATCCAGATTTAGGTTTGTACCATCTTTTGAGTAGATTTAGAAGGATGGACAAGCTTGTTCACTAGTAGTAGTGAAGCAGTAGTAAAAGAAATCCCCCAACTCCTCAGTTCAGCCTGCTGAAGATTTTCTTCCTAAAGCTAAGGCAATTGTTCTAAAGCAATTTAGTGTAAAGATTAAAGAGCTAGACTTTGGCACCTAATTTGCTTGCATTGAAGCCTGCCTCTGTTACTAGTTAACTCTATGGACAGTGACCCTTGATGTCTCAGTTTCCTTGTCGGTGAAATAGTCATGATAAATGACAACCCTATCTACTTCTTAGGGCTGTTTTGAAGACTAAAGAGTTAATGTGAGGTGGGCATGGTGCAGTGCACCCATAGTCCAAGCTATTAGGTAGGCTGAGGCAGAAAGATTGCTTCAGACTAGGCATTCGAGGCTGCATCGCACTATGATTGTGCCTGTGAATGGTTACTGCACTCCAGCCTGAGCAACCATAGTAAGACCCCATCCCTAAAAACTAAAGCTAAACAAAAAACAAAACAAACAAAAAGAAAAGGAATAATGGTAAGGTACATGGTGCATAGTAAATACTACTGAGGTATTTGTCACATAAATATAAATAGGTGGTATCTACATCCAGAACCAGTGATCTTAAAAAATGCAGTTTGTAGCTTTCTATAGAGTTACATTCTAGCAGCGTTAATATGAATACATCAGAAGGAAACCTAATTTATAGGCTCTTTTCTGTTAAAGCTGACCTTTTCCAAGGTGAACTGTTAAACTTTGGAAGGGAAGGAGAAGTTGCTTGCAACTGCATAATTCTTAAATGATACTCTGTGTAACTTAGTTAAGGGTAGGAAGAGAGAAATTTCTTAAGGCAGAGTAAAGGCGTGGGGTGGTCACAGAGGCCAAACAGGCAAGAGAAAACATGACATTTGGAGAACTTCAAATCATTCAGATTAGAGTAATGAGAAAGTAAGTGGCAAGCGATGAAGCTGGGTGGCAAAGGGGCAGTCTATGAAGAGCTTGTTGGCCTTGCTAAGAAAAATGGATTTACACATTCTGAGGGCTGTGAAAGCCATTTGTATGTTTTAAACAGGTGGACGACTTAAATCAGGTTTGCCTTTCCCTACAATATGGAGAATGGGGGCAGCACTGAGCAAGCAAGCATCATAGTAAAGAGACCAGGAGAGAACAGGAAGCTGTTCCAGTAATTCAGCAAAAATTTGGCAGATGTTGACCAAGTAGTAGCAGTGGTGATAAAAAGAAGTGGAGAGAATCAAGAGATATTTAAGAGGTAGATCTCAGTTTGACTATTGGGTATGGGAGACACTGAATTAAGGATGACTCCCTAGTGTCTGTCTTGGGCAATGATGCAGGTGGAGATGCATTCAAGAGGGGAGAATGTAAGAAGGGAAGGCCCATTTGGGGAGGGGTATAAAGATGTGTTGGGTTTTAGAAATGCTGATTTGAGGTATGGGATATGTAAGTGGAGATGTTTGGTAAAAATATACACCTGGAGGTCTGAGGCACTGGAACTCCAGATCTGGATAGTAATTGGATATATAGATGTTAGTTGGAGCCACTGGTGCAGATGCAGTATACGGAGCATTTGTAGAATGAAAAGAGAAGAAACAATGGAGTAGATCCCCAAGGAACATCAACTTCTAAGAGATTATCAGAAGAAAAATGGAATTTGGGAAGTACAGCTTGAGACAGGAAAGCTAGCTCTAGCTGAGTACAGAATCACAGAAACCAAGGACACTGTTGCAAGAAGTGGGAACCAGTGACAGACAGCCCCAAGAAGTCAAGCAAGATAAAGGCTAAAACGGGCACATTGTATATAGTGAACATTAAAAGGCAGCAATGGCCTGACCCTCAAGTTTCTTACAATTCACATAGAAATGTCTGGGAGCCTGGCATAAAAAATACATGGGAAGACTTAACAGAACCATATGAACATGTAAATTTTGCTGTAAGCATGTGTACACATTAGAATTAAAATAATCTGGCCAGGCACGGTGGCTCACGCCTATAATCCCAGCACTTTGGGAGGCCGAGGCAGATGGATCACCTGAGTCAGGAGTTCGAGACCAGCCTGGCCAACATGGTGAAGCACCATCTCTACACAAAATACAAAAATTAGCTGGGCACAGTGGCAGGCACCTGTAATTCCAGCTACTCGGGAGGCTGAGGCAGGAAAATCACTTGAACCCAGGAGGCGGAGGTTGCAGTGAGCTGAGATTGCACCATTGCACTCCAGCCTGGGTGACAGAGCAAGACTCTGTCTCAAAAATAAATAAATAAATAAATAATAAAATTTAAAATAATCTGAGTCACATTCTGTATAATTAGTATAGAAAGGCTTAGAAATAAATTTTTTTGCAGGGTTTTTTGTTTGTTTGATTGTTTTGAGACACAGTCTCACTATGTTGCCCAGGCTGGCCCTGAACTCCTGGGCTCAAGCAAGCCTTGGCCTCCCAGCACAGCTAGGATTACAGATGCCCTCTACCACATCCCACAAAGTTTTATCAGAGGAAAAATTTGCCTGAGTAGGAGAAACTCCCACAGGAGAAATGGAAAATCGATCCTGTTTCTATAAAGTGTTGTGGGGTTGCTCTGAATTCTCCTCTCATATTTCATGTATTCAAGGTAAGTTTCAAAACTGTGGCTATTTTATAGTAGCAATATATCATATCTGTGACATTTTGTATTCATTGACATATAGTATGCAAGAGTTTTCTCACTATGGTCACTGTTGGTTTCATTTTGTGTATTGCATTTAGGCTTAAGGTTTTTTGTTTTGTGTTTTTTCCACATGGGAAGAATTGGAAAGTAAGATTTACTGAGCTGGGGTCTTAGTCCCACCACATCTTTGTAGAGTAGGCTTTATTATTTCCATTTTACAAGTGAAGAGGGTGAGCTTTATAGAGATAAGTAACTTGCATAAGATCATAATGAAGCCCAACTCTTCCTAACACAGGTTACTATGATGCCTCTTCTCTGTCATTCTTCATATTTGGAAAATTGTCACTAAAATACTAGTGATATTCCTATCGTTTGTTGTTAATAGGTTTCTGATAATATATGTTCATTCAAACGACATCCTATATGTGTAGATTCCAAATCTTTGCATACAATACTTCTCTGAAAGAAAATGAACTTCAAAGTCCTTTACCTGATGACAGGTATTCTAAGCAATTAGAATAACTATTATTATTTTCATCACCATCACCACTATCATACTGGCAAGTTTACTCAGATACTCATAAATCATAAAGAAAAGTCCATTTTAAGTGGCTTAAAAATGAAAAAGGATGACCTTACAAGAAAAAGTACAGTCTTTGTGCTATAATCTCAGTAATCCAAGAAAGCATATTTATTCCTCAAATACTGCCCCCACCCTCATGTGTATTTACTGACGTTTAAAATTCTATGAACAAGGAGTAAAGTCTTTCGTTTCACAAGAAAGGTGAGACTTAAAGGACACATACCATTTGAAAGAAGGAAATTTGACAAAATGAACTCCAAGATTAAAATCACTGGTCTAGTTAGATCTGGGTGGCAGAGAATAGATAGAAAACAGTAGTCCCTCTACGGCTTGAGTGTCAGGAGTTAAAGGACACCACAAAAGGGGAAACAATGAGAGGCCAAGGTGACCAAAATTTGCAGCTTCATACCTTTGCTTAAAAGCATCCCCTAGACCCAGCACTTTGGGAGGCCAAGATGGGTGGATCCTGAGGTCAGGAGTTCAAGACCAGCTGGCCAACATGGTGAAACCCCGTCTCTACTAAAAATACAAAAACTAGCTGAGTGTGGTGGTGGGTGCCTGTAATCTCAGCTACTTGGCAGGCTGAGGCAGGAGAATTGCTTGAACCCGGGAGGCAGAGATTGCAGTGAGCCGAGATTGCACCAGCAATCTGATTGCACCAGCCTGGGCAACAGAGCAAGACTCTGTCAAAAAAAAAAAAAATCCCCTAGAAAAGCTAGTATGTTTGTAATTCCTTCTTCCCGCGCTTTCTAAAAAGTAAAGATGGTGTTTCTCTTTAATTCTAAAACTCTAGATACTGTTTTCTTCTTTAGAAGCTTGTCTCTGGCTTCTGCTTCTAGATTTATTATACAGTTTCTTGCTTGTTGGCATGTGCTTCAGTATGTTTATCTTTATTGATGGTTTTAAATTATAAGTGCTTTGAGGCCAGGATGTAACTACCTTGCTTACCATAGCAGAATACTATTGGTACATGTCTGCTAAAAAAAGAATAAATATCATGTGATGTGGGATGTAAAAATCAGGGGCATTTGTCTTTTAATTACCTCTTAATACGTTTCAAAGGTTGAGAATGTAATGCTACTACTTTAAGCTCCTTGGAGTAAGGGTGTTATCTAAATAAACCTAAGGAGAAAAGAAACACAAAAAAGTGCAGAGGCCAACGAAGAACTCAGATGGCTGGGACAAGTGTTGCTGCGACCCAAATTCCTTCTAAGTAGGAAACATAGAATTTTTTTTTATTTTAATCTCTTGAACTGACAAGGTATGGGCTTTTTCTATTTAAAGATTTTTGTATTTCTAGAATCTTTGATGCTCACACTTCATGTATTCCCTTCTGAATATTGAACACTTTTATTTATCCTTTTGACATTGTCTTTCTAGTGATTAATTCAAAAAGTTTCATTTGAAATGTCCCTGAATAAAAGTCATCTGAATATTGTAAGGGGTGATTTTTGATCAGAACATATCAGAACGTATTTTTACTTTTTTTTTTTTTTTTTTTTGAGACGGAGTCTCGCTCTTTCGCCCAGGCTGGAGTGCAGTGGCGCAATCTCCTCGGCTCACTGCAAGCTCTGCCTCCCAGGTTCACGCCTTTCTCCTGCTTCGGCCTCCCGAGTAGCTGGGACTCCGGGACTACAGACGCCCGCCAACCCACCAGGCTAATTTTTTATTTTTATTTTTATTTTTTATTTTTTATTTTTTAGTAGAGACGGGGTTTCACTATGTTAGCCAGGATGGTCTCGATCTCCTGACCTCGTGATCCACCGGCGTCGGCCTCCCAAAGTGCTGGGGCTACAGGCGTGAGCCACCATGCCCGGCCAGATTTTACATTTTTAAAGCCTAGAGACACCTTGATAGGACATCCTTAGATTTCTGACAAAGTACTGGAGCTATCTTCTTTTATCTTGGTCAGATGAACTCAGTACTACGTTTGATCAGCCAAGAGAGAGACAGAGAGAGAGAGAGAGAGAGAGAGAGAGAGAGAGAGATATTTATTTAAGAGAGCGATGAAACAAGATGTTATCTTGTTTAGGGATTGTTTTAATGCTATAAATTTGTCCAAGTAATTTTCTTGGGATAATAATCTCAAATAGGCTGCCAAGGAAACATAGAATACAATGAAGAGCACATAGTGGCCATGTTCTAAGCTTAATGTCAATCCTCCTCTTCCATTTCCCTCCCCTTCTCCACCCTTTCACTCCTTCTCCCATTTTTCCTGACAACACCTTCTCTCTAGTTGGTACAAAAGATCAATGTTGAAAGTGGTCAATAGTAGCACTTGATGGAAAATGATGTGAGGGAACAGTTTAAGATCATGTAAGTGGAATGTGAGAGAAAGTCTTCAAAAATTCAAAGATTTAAGATCAATCCAATGTTGTTTGGTACATCTTGGAGGAGAGAGGTCTCTAACAATTTTTTTTTTTTTTTTTTGAGACGGAGTTTCCCTCTTGTTGCCCAGGCTGGAGTGCAACGGCTCGATCTTGGCTCACAGCAACCTCTGCCTTCCGGGTTCAAGCAGTTCTCCTGCATCAGCCTCCCGAGTAGCCGGCATGCGCCACCATGCCTGGCTAATTTTGTATTTTTAATAGAGACGGGGTTTCTCCATGGTAGTCAGGCTGGTCTTGAACTCCCGACCTCAGGTGATCTGCCCACCTCGGCATTCCAAAATGCTGGGATGATAGGCATGAGCCAGTGACCCAGTCAACAACTTTTACATTTTTTTAAATTAAATTTTTATTATCAATGTGGCTTACTTTAAGTTAGTCAGGTATTGAACAAGGGTGGTAAAAGTTGTTCTTGTGCATTCAAATTAAATACTTGTTTCCTTCGTTCCCTGTTTTTAACCATATATTTAATTAGAAATCATCTTGTCGCCTATTTCATGAACCCAGATTTGAACGTAACCTGTAAAACATCTAAGTTAAGAAAAGAATGTCAGATCATATACTTTAATAAAATTCCAATTAAATTTTCTGAGTTTAAAGGCTCCTGCAACAGTTATAATCTTTAGCATAGAAAAGAGAAATGAAATAGTGGATCTTAAACACAGGCATAGAAATAACTGATCTGACATAAGAAGTATAAATTTTCTAAGGCTAACAAATGTTTTTGATCAAAAATCAGAAAAAGGTTAGGCAAACAGTAGCTCATGCCTGTAATCCCAGCATTTTGGGAGGTCCAAGTGGGAGGATCGCTTGAGGTCAGGAGTTCACAACCAGCCTGGGCAACATACTGAGACCCTATCTCTACACAAATAGAATCAGGAAGAAATAAAAGATGAGAGAAAATAAAATACAGAAGGTCATTTGGGCCATGAAAAGAATAAAATTCCTTTTGAGAAAACCACTCTATTAAGACAGTGCAAAATAAATTCATGAATTGAACAGCTGTGCTTTACTTCTGAAAGATTCCATTGAGAATTTATTAGCATGCATCTCATCTAAAAGCCTGGAGTTTAATTACACAAAATTATTAAAAAGAGAAAACTTGTGTTTTTTCTCTTCTTTTTTAGTGAGAGAGAAAAACAAGTGCTTAAGTGGATCTATTCCAAGTCTTCCACAAACTGAACTGGGAACATCATTTTTAAAAATAGTTTTGGGCTATATCTATAGTCTATGCTCAAGAGCCAATCCTTACCTTTGAGGAAAGAAAATATATGGCAGGAAAACATGTTAAAGTATGAGGGTAATCTATAACCCCGTACCTCTACACCACTCATAGTTAACAAAATATTGCCTTCACAGTGCTGAAGTTTCAGTCAGGCCAGAATCCATATCACCCACAGTGGATATAAAAGGTAGATGAAAATTATTCTTTATTACCTTCCCAAAATAAAAGAGCATAAAATAACAAGACCATGACATTGAAACTTCACAGCCTAATCAGAAGCGAAGCCTATGAATGAGATGGGCCATGCTTCCAAAAGCTGTCAATAAGAAAAGTCTCACAGTGGATCAGGATTAGTAGAGCTATCCAGGGTCCTGACCCCATTCACCACCTTCTCTTGCCCTGCCTGTTTCCCTATTTTTCTGTTTTAAACAGTTATCATCTTGACCTTTAACATTCTTTCATAAATGATGACAACTCTTACCTACTATTTCAGAATGCTTCAAGACCTTCCAATACAACCTTACCTTAGAAAATCTTTGTAGGTGCAGGTTGCTGTCTCTACGAACACCCAGAACAGGGAGCCTGAAACACTCTGGTTTAAGTGCATGCATTGTTAACCCTGGAAAGATTTAACATCATTCGTTTTTCCTAAGGACCAATTAATTTATTTACTTTTTTCTTTTGAGACAGAGTCTCACTCTGTCGCTCAGGCCGGAGTGCAGTGGTGCGATCTCGGCTCACTGCAACCTCTGCCTCCCGGGTTCAAGCGATTCTCCCGCCTCAGCCTCCCAAGAAGCTGGGATTGCAGGTCCACACCACCATGCCTGGCTAATTTTTTGTATTTTTCATAGAGATGGTGACCATGCTGGCCAGTCTGGTCTCGAACCCTGACCTCAAGTGATCCGCCAGCCTTGGCCTCCCAAAGTACTGGAATTACAGGTGTGAGCCACTGCCCCCAGCCCAATTTATTTACATTTAAATTATACTTCTCAAATTGGACTTCTTGGTTATAAAAATATCCATGATTTGATAGCCCTATGCCCCTGTGGCTACCAGCACAATTAGTTATTAAAAAATGAGGCAATACAACATACAGAAACAAGACCAAGAGAAAAAGGACAATATAGCCATGACCTGGTCAATATTCATCACAAATGTGTTCACACACTGGAGCACGTACTGCTAAAAGGTGAAACTAGTTGGATATTAGTGTTGCACAGTCTGGTTACCAGGAAGTATTACTACAGTGTTCTCTGCTTTAAACAAAGACCTAAAAATATGCCCTGCAACTCTTTATCAGGTAAGAATATCAATTGTCTGGTGTGATTTAATATCTATCATTTACAGATTTATTATGTCTTTCTCTTGAAGTCACAAATGCTCAAACACCCCCCTATTCATGTAATTCATGTAAAATATGAGGGCTTCTGACTGGACACTTTGTTTTTACTCTGAGAAGTTAGATTATTATTGAAAATAATATAAACCCATATAGCTAATTTGCCAAAAGCTGTGTTTTAAATCCAGTAAATGTGTTTTTAAATAATGCAACTTCTGACCTGCCTAGTATTCAAAACCAAAAACTGAAATTCTGCCACCCTCTTTGCAGTCTATTGATTTGAGAACTACAGCTGCTGAAATTAAACTTTATTGTTAGCATAGAGCTTTCAGCTGAGGAAGCAATTTCAAATTGGTTTCTTTTCTAGCCCAGCTTAATATTAAGTAAATATGTGCCTATAAGTGTCTCTAGCTAGATTATTACCTAAAGTGGTGCATGCAACTTTGCAGGTGCAGCTCTGAGAAGCGAAAATATACTTTGGTGATGAATCTTCCTATCCAATGGGTAAACACATGTTTTGAAATTGAATGCATGGTTATCCCCAGAGCACAAAAATGTTTTCAAAGTTAGACCTTTTTTGTTTAACATACTTTTTAATTTAGTGCTCCAAGCTACAGAGATACAGAAATGAAATGGCCACAGTCCCTGTTCTTGAGGAACACCTTATTTAAAAAGAAGATAGAACCAGATATTATAACATACCATGGAAATAAATAATAGAGATGTGCACAGTGTACAATGGTAAAGGCCTCTTGTTTACGAGTGTGGGGGGCAGTAATTTTAGGGACTAGGGAATGAAAATTACCCCAGAGGAAATCAAATAGGGACCGATGAGACAAATGCCTTTGCTTTATTTTTTTTAAATAGCAAGTTCAATTTCCTGGTTCAAGAAATAGCTTCTATTCTCTAAAAATAATAAAATAATGTTCCCCTGCTGGCATAAACACTAACGGAAGTACCGGAAATAATAACCCATCATTTTATAGACATTCTGAAAGACAAGGGAAAATGATGAATAGAAGAATACTATGAAAAGCTATGAATTTTGAATAACGAGATCAGTAAAGATATTACCTATTTTGATTTCAAATCTATAGGCAGTGAAATTTTGGAAACTAGAGGAAAGGAACACAATATCTTTTCATGAATGTCTTATCTTTTAAAGAATACTGTGCCTTTCAAAGTTATGCCTTGCAATACGATGAAAAAAACACTTAGAAATTTGTCTCAGAAATCAATAAAACTTGACTTAGTTTGATACTGTGCCAATTTAAGCTTACAACTGAATAGAATCAGATTTCCCTTCCTAATAAAGAAAGCCATAGCTGCTACTCTACGTACAGATACATCTCTACCACAAAATCCCAACCCTCCACATCATGTCAGTTTGCCTACTCTGATGCATTTTTGTGTCATAAAGAGATGAGGCTGAGAGTTTTGAGTGAAACTTTTTGTAGAAACCACTTTTATCAATTGACTATGAAGAATAAGGAAAACCAGTTCAAAGTATATACCCTGTACCTATATAACACAAACATGAGTGACAATTGGTCACTTTACCTTATGATTAAGCAAAGGAAAAAGAGTTATTTAGATAATTCAGTTCAAATGAATTTGGGAGGCTATGGTTTTGTTCCTGGAAACCAAACATAACACTCAAGAATACAGGATAAGAAAGGAAAACCACTATGCTGTCCACAAGCCAAGGAGACAAAACTGTAAATGGTGACCAAGCTCAGGAACACCTTCAACTCCTAAAAAAGAATCCATCAGCCAAGACTTATACATATTCTTATATATACAGTGCAACCATCACCACCACCGCCACCACCACAGTTAACACTTACTGGGCATTTACTATGTGTCAGGTATTATTCTAAATGATACATCTTCATTATTTTAGTACATGTCTGCAACAACCCCATATGAGGAATGTGTTTCCATATTTCATGCAATCTAATACACCATTGATGATGAGACATGACTTTTTTTGTATATTGCTAAGAAAGTAAAATCATAAACTATGATTGAATTTCCATTTTAAGGCACATTTAGATTTTAGAGCTAAACTATGAAATTATGTGCACTTAGGATTCAATGAAATTCAATAATATTGCCCTTATTTTACAAAGGAGCACACTAACGCTCAGAGGGGTTACGTTAACTTTCCCAAGGTCACTCACATTGAGGCAAGATAAAGAAAGTGGAGGAGACAGGGTATGAATCTGGGTCCAACAGACCCAGGTCCCTCACCAGTGCCACCCTCTATTTTTATGATCTAGAACAACCAACACTTGCTTTCTCATCTTTTGAAGCAGGAATTTTAGCTTTGAAGTAGATTATTTCTAAGATTCCTTTCAGCTATCAGTGGTTGAATTCTCAGGTTTTTTATCTTCACAAACAGGCAGTGGTTTGGAATTTAATCAGAAAAAGACATGATAATTCACAGCATAATTTTGTGACTGTGGAAATGAGAGCAGGCCCTGCAAAAGAAATCAGACTTGGGGCAGCATAGTGGAAGCAGCAGTGCTTTTTGAATCTGAAAGCCCTGATTTTTAGTACCAATACTAATGCACATTTTTTTTTAAGCTATGTGATACTGGGTGAGATGCTTACCATCTTTGAACTGGAGTTTCTTTATGAAAAAATAGAAATGTGCCTATTTTAAAGGGATGTTGTGAAGACGAGCTATTATAGTGAAAGTGAAACTCTTGTCATGGAACAGTTGTTCCATAAAGGCTAGTTGCCCATGTGCCCAAAACATTACTCTAAATTAAAAATGTGGTCCAGCGGAGGCAGGCAGATCGCAAGATCAAGAGATACAGATCCAGACCATCCTGGCCAACATGGTGAAACCTTGTCTCTACTAAAATACAAAAATTAGCTGGGCGTGGTGGAGCGTGTCTGTAATCCCAGCTACTTGGGAGGCTGAGGCAGGAGAATCGCTTGAACTAGGGAGTCGGGGGTTGCAGTGTGCCGAGATCGCGCCACTGCACTCCATCCTGGCGACAGAGCAAGACTCTGTCTCAAAAATAAATAAATAAAGAAAGTGTAGTCCACTCTTGGGCACTGTATATTTTTGGGCTCTGTGTATTTTCTTCTTACAAATGTCATAGGGCAATGGTACTGGAAAGTTGAAAAGAATGGGGGAAATTGTGCAAGGCATTATTAAGAGACAGGCATTTTGTATGTAACAGTTGTAGATATTTGTTATTCCCCACCTCACCCAGTATCCATTCCCCCTTCTGGGGAAGTGCCACGGAAAGCACTGTCTTTTCAATTTTGTCCAAAATTCATGGACAAAATCCATTGTCCGTGGATTTTTGAGTTGAGTTAACTGGACACCTAACTCCATAGAGGGGCATGAGATTCGGGCTTGGAAAATCAAATATTTCATCAGATCTCATGAGATTCAATTTGGGAATTTTTGCTGCAACTGTTGAGAGGAAGCATGTGCTCTTTCCTGCTGGACTTGAACCTTGAAATTTGAAGCTGTGGATGGCCATCTTGCTATCCTGAGAGTATGAGAAATAACACAACATGGTTGAGAACAGAGTTGAGAGATGGGAAGAGACAGTGTCCTAATGACATCACCCCATAAGCTAGTAAGTTCCTTTTTTGTGTGTGTGAACTAAGTTCTCCCTTTCTTTCTCTCTCTTTCTTTCTTTCTTTCTTTCTTTCTTTCTTTCTTTCTTTCTTTCTTTCTTTCTTTCTCTTTCTTTCTTTCTTCTTTCTCTCGTTCTCTTTCTTCTTTCTTTTCTTTCTTCTTTCTTTTTCTCTTTCTCTCTTTCTCTTTCTTCTTTCTTTCTTTTCCTTCTTTCTTTCTTTTTCTCTTTCTCTTTCTTCTTTCTTTCTTTTCCTTCTTTCTTCTTTCTTTTTCTCTTTCTCTCTTTTCTCTTTCTTTCTTTCTTCTAATACTGTAAATTCCTCTCTTGTTTAAATCTATTTGGGTTAGGTTGTCTGTTACTTGCAACCCTAAAATATTCTAGATAACCCCAAATAAGATAATGTCATTTGCTTTCTTGAGGGAATTTGACTTGGGAAGAGAAACTACTACTAATTAGTAGAAGTAGAGTACTACTACTACTTACCTAATTCTCTTCCTGAAACTGGGCAGAGTCAAGTCGACTTGCAAAAGTCGCCATTTTGCAAGCTGCCTCATTTGCAAGACTGAGTGACAGAAAGTCAGATATGACATAAAAGGGCCACCACATCTCTCCTAGTCCCCAGAGTGCGAACAATCCATACCTACATTGCTCCTAAAGTCACTACTTGTTTGCCTTCCTAGACACAATCATTTAATAATCAAAGGCCATATTCATTCTAGAAATTGATTTTAGATTTTTTTCTCTCTAAATCTTTTGGTAGAACCAGTAAAACCTAACTCATTAAATAGATTGGTATAAGTTCCATTTCCTCTCTTCTTTGTAATTGCACTGATGAAGGGGTCAATGCAAATGAAGAGCAGGCTGCAGGAGAAGGAAGGGAAGCCATGAGGCCTGAGCCAACTAACTGCAGATCAGAGAAAGAATTCCAGGGTGGAGAAAATTGGGTATGCAGAACACAAATTACTTAGACTTGGAGTTACTCCTTTTAAGTCAGGACATTCATTAAGTGCTGCTCTAAATCCTATATGCAATTTGGATAAAGTTCAAATGTATATCCAATTCATATTCCTTAGATGGCATTTACGGCTTTCCATCATCTGAAGCAAAACCAGTTTTCTAGCCTCCCTCTTCCCTTTTTTCCCATACTAATCAATGATTTCAGCTAGACCCATCCACTCCAATCTCTTGAACATATTCAGTAGTTTCCACTGCTATGGCTTTGATCTTGCCATTTCCTCTCCTAAGGAAACCTTTCATCTCCTTTCAACTTTCCTAAGTCCCACAGGAATCAAATCCATTTCCTCTTGTCTTACAAAGCTTTCCCTAACCTCTTTAGCCGAAAAGGATTTTTCCTTACTCTTAACACTGAGAGCATTTACTGTCTATCCCTCATTTGACCTGCATTTATATACTGCCTTGCACCATTAGCTGTCCTTTAATGTATATGCATTTCATTTCTCTAATTAGATTGAGGTTAAGCATGATTATCCTTATGTTTCATAGTAAACCCATTAGTACCTGGTAAGTGATTTGTACAAAGTAAGTGTTCAAAAAATGACTTGTTTGTAGATTGAGGATTGAGTCTAGGCAAAATGTTGCCCTGTGCATGTTTTTGCTCACAATTTCTCTTGAGAACAGTGTTAGTAACTGGGTGACAAATCTGAAAGAGGCAAAAATGTGGTGGTTTGGGAAGAAATGACAAATGGATAAATGTTAAATGGGAAGAGATGAAGAGACCAGATCAGTAGAGCTGAAATGAAACACATATGATAGAAGACATGGAGACTGTACAGAAGCTTCATTCCCAAGACTTCTACAAATGGTACCTACACAAACTTCCATCAACTTCAGCAAGATCAACCCGAATACATACATGTGGAAAGTTGTTTAGTTCAAGTTCCCTGTCTTTTTAATGATACTGAAGCATCTCTTTGCAGCTAGGCAGTGATAATAAAATTCCAAGAGGAGAATAATAATTCAGCATGCACAAAAGAAAGCATGAGATCAACACTACAGAAAGAAAGCCTAGAATTTCAGGCACAAGCAGTGTGCAGAGTGGTGAATAGAGCTGGATTTAAAACATAACTGTGTGACTTGGGATCATTTACTTAGCACTTTTGAGGATAGTTCCCTTTGGTGTAAAATGGCAGTAAGCTTACTCTGACAGAGACTGCTAGCAGCCTAGCCAATGTACATTCTCGCCACTGCCTCTCTCCTTTCCTGCTAGCAGAATCACTGTATTGTTGGGAGCAACAATGCACTAAAAGGGCGTTTCCTATCCTTACCTACAGATAATGTTGAGATCACAGTTCAGAAGTCACTGTAGTGAGCTTTTTGGAAATCTCTTTAAAAGACAGCTGACCCAGCTAGGAGGTGTGCCTTTCTGCATTTCACCTTCCTTTTTCCTCCTTCCACCTGGAACATGGATATGATGGCTGGAGCTATAGTGGCCATCTTGCCACCACAAGGCAATCATGAGGCTAGAAGCCATTCACTAAGTCTAATAAACAGAGAGATGAAAGAAACCTGGGTAACTGATGGCTGTGGATCAGTTACCCAGTCAATCAGATGGCTGGGATTGACTAACTTTGGATTTTTTCTAATGTGAGAGAAAAATAAATTTCTTTCTTGTTTAGTCTACTATTCTTCTGTTTCTTTTACCAATAACCAAATGCAATTCCTACTTCCTAGACTTGCTATGTACATTACATGAAATGATATTTATGAAGGGTCCATATATGTGCTATTATCCTTTTTTCATACCATTTATAAAAGACTTAATCATAGAGTAAATAAGTAACGTTTGGAATAGCAATTCAGATTAAAACACTGTCATTTTAGCTCATTTTTTTGCCTGCATATAAAGTGGATAAATATCTCAAGATATTATTATTCCATATGTGCATATCATGAATTATTGAAAACTCTCTTCTTGTTCTATTTGTCAGCTACCCACTCTCTTTGGATCAGGTGTGTATGGACTTACTGTTCTTCTACTCTGCACCTTTTATCCTGTTACTTTTCACACACAAAAAGTCCTCACTCTATTCTCTGTCTACCCAAAGCCTGTTCATTCTTCAAAGTTCATCTGATTTCCTCAGTCCATAGTAACCACTCCCCATAAATGCTGCTTACAGTGGTTCTTCCCCACTTGAACTCCCTTATCAATTATTTGTACTAAATTATTTGGCGCTGAATAATTTCCTTCTTGTCTTCCTTTTAGTTGTCTGGTATGCGTAAGTCTTATCCTCTGTACAAAACTGTTACCTCCTTGAGATAACTAACATATTATTTAAGGAACATTCAGTAATATCAACAGACATGAGACAGATAAAGATATCCTTTTTGTTGGTTTAAACTCAGCATAACTCAGGATCCGTCTCCTGTCCTCCAACCTCCGATAGAATCTAGCACAGAATGGGGCACAGAGAAGATGCCTAATTAGTACACGCTTCACGTAATTGAAAACTCTTGCCATGTTTAGGTCATGATGCCAGCATAAAAAATATTCAACTGATATTTAATCAAGAATTTTCATCTGAAAATTTAAAGTGCATGCCCAATGAACCTAATGTTCTGGGACAAACCAGTACAACAGAAAAGAACACACAGCTAGCCAGAGACAAAATGGAAAAATACCAGGCTGGTCAAGAACCATTTCCAAGTTCTCTGTTTCCTTCCCTGACCGAAGAATTTATTCAATCTAATCAAAACAGCACTTCAGCTGAATGCCAGTGAGTTTCTTTCCACCCGAGAGAGGAAAAAACTGAGTTTACCACCTTAGAAGAAACCTATATTGACATGTTTTAAATTGCCCCTTAGAATATCTCGCACAGAACAATTATCATTTCCACCTGTCACTTCTTTGGAGGTGATATTTTCATGTTAAGTCGGAGGTTAAATATAACAATTAATTTAATTTGTAATTTCCCATTTCTTTGAGAGCCTTGAAACACAAATTGCTTTTATTAAAGTATGAGTTGAAAATCAGAGCAAAATCAAGTGGCAGAGGTTGAAACTCAAGTGTACAAAAGATAAAAAGAAAGGGTCAAAAGGTTAGAAACTCATTTCTACATTTGAGAATTAAAGCAAGTTGCCAGAAAACTAAAATACAACTGGTAATAATTTCATAAGTATTTTAAGGGAGTACAGCAATTGCCCATTAATAAAGGTGGAGCATCCAGAGAAGCATCTTTATTTTTTTAATTATACAATGAATGTGTGCTTACTGTAGAAAAACGAGAAAACATAGATGAGGAAAGAGAAAGCAGGGAAGAAATATTTTTAAATCACCCAAGAGCCCAGCACCCTGGAAGAGGAAAGCAACTATTGACCTCTGGGAGAATAACCATTAAGAATGTGTATCTTGTTAACAGGATAATGAGTTTGATTCTTCTTTTTCTGCCACAGTTGAGGCAAAGGCCAGTTGAGGACAAAGTGGACTAATTACTTCACACTCTGACTTTCAGTCCCTGGGGCCAGACTTCTTCCTGCAGGCCTGCTGGGAAGTACCAGTACTGCAGTACTGCTGGGAAGTATCAGGCACTAATGCCACTTCCACCCCATCCATCAGTTTACATGGGATGAAGGGGAAAGGCAAAAGGATGTTGACTATTGTTGGGAATATACGGTTTTGGTTCTTCCTCCTCTTCTTCCTCTTCTTCTTTCTTCTTCTTGGAGTAGAGCAGGAGGTTTCTTTCTCTTCCCCAAAGCAGAGTGAGAGGACTTCAAAAGAATCCTCCCTAAATATTAGGGTGCCTGTAAGGCAGGGCACCAGCATCTTTTTCTCCAGTTGGATGCTGGCTTGGGGCAGATTCTTGTACATGCATCCTATATAGTAGCAGAGCATGGCGAGAGAGTTCTTGGGAAGAGTGTTGGGGCTCTGAGAATCTGGGACTATGGGAGTGTAATTTTAAGCACTTCTTTATGTCTATGAGGGTAAGAACGTTTGCTCTTTCTTATGTTCCCCAAGGCTTGGGCATGTATAGCAGCAGGGCATGGTGAGAGAGTTCTTAGGAAGGGATGTGGGGCTTTGAGAATCTAGGGACATGGTAGTGTGATTTTAAGCACTTCTTTGTGTCTGTGGAGAAAAGAATGTTTGCCTCTTCTATGTGACCCCTGAGATTGGGGGACGTACTTGGGGGAGTTATAAAAGTAGGGGACCCTCTTTGGAAGGCCCTGTCAGCAACGCTTGAGTGTAAGGTACTTGGGAAGAATAGTGATCCAATTCCTACCCCATTCCTGTTTTCTAGATGCCTTGTAAGGCATAAAAGACCCTCACAATTTTCCTGACTCTGCATAAATGAGCATGGGAATTAAAAGATGGGAATCTTGAAGCTGCCCAGATGTGTATATGTGTATTCTGATAACATGTAGGTTATTCACACCAACTCTCCTGTTGAAAAAACCCTAGGAATACTGGATAAAACATTTTTTAAAAAAACCTCAAGAGCACATATAAGCCAATAATATATAAATAGTTACCAGGTTAAAATTTAAGTACATGAAGCAACTGACTAAAAGCCAAAGACAAAATCTTTTGTCTTGAGGACATTTGCTTAAGCAGAAGAAAATGAGCTGCAGCTTTCACTGCCTGAATGCCACAGGGAAGCAGTTGGGGCACCTAGAACCTATCCATCTCTCTACAAAACTGGAATCCCAAAGTGCTACACACTTATCATAAAGATAAATTAGAAAAGATTATCAAACAACTATGCCTACTATAGTTAAAGGAATTAAAAACAAACTTGAAAATACCAGCAAGAAACAGATAATTAAAGTGAACCAGCAGATTTAAAAAAAAAATAGGTTTATTTAATAGGAGACCAGACACAGTTGAGGAGAGAATTACTGAACTAGAAGATGGGTCTGAGAAGTTATTCAAAATGCAGAGCAGAGACAGCAAAAGATGGAGAATATAGAGGAGAGGTAAAGAGTCAGAGGAAATAAAGAGAGATGGCTAAATATGTATTTAATTGGAGTTCTGAAGGACAGAAAATGAGACAAAGGCAATTTGGATAGATAGCCTCTGAAATTTTTCTGGAGATGAAAGATACCAATCAATCCACTCTAGAAGTCCAGTGATTCCTAAGTGGACTAAATAAAAAGAAAATTATATCTAAACACACCAGAGTAAAATTGCAGAAACCCAAGCAAGGTAAATCTTAAAACAGACAAATTTTAAAAAGCAAAATTACTGACAAACTTCTCAAGAATAAAAGTGAAAGCCAGAAGACAGGAGAATGACCTATCCAATGTGCTACAAGAAAGTAACTATCAACAGATTTTACACACAGCAAAATGATCTTTCAAGAATGAAGGTAAAATAAAGACATTTTCAGTCCAACGAAAACTGAGAGAGTGTGTGACTAGTAGACCCTGTCAAAAGAAAATTCTAAAGGATTATTTAAGGCAGAAAGAAAATAATCCCAGAGAAAGAGTCTGTCATCCAAGAAGAAATGAAGAGCAAAGAAAGTGTTAAATATGGGATTGATCTAAATGACCACTGAATGTTATAAATGACAGTAATAATGTTATGAAGTGTGAATAAAATGATATCATTAAAATACATGAAAACAATCAAATAAAATTATAGGAGGGCTAAATGTGATGAAAGTATTTTAAGATCATGACAAAAGTAAAGGTATTTATTAGCTTAACATTTGTATAATTAAAGTACACATGATACAGCAATCTAGAGTAACAAGTAAATGAATAGAAACAAAGTAAATAACATTACAAATTTGTAGAAGAAAAATCAAGTCCATATAAGGCAATACAGAAAGAAAAGTAGACTAGCTGGGACAAATTGTTTAAAACAATAAAGTAGATATAAAACTAAATACATCAGTAAATGCTTTAAATAAAGGACAAAGATAGCCAAAAAAAATTTTAATTATATGCTGTTTACTAGGCATAGAGCTAAAACACAAAAGAATAGAAAGGTTAAAAGAATTGAAAAAAAGATGTGGTTAAATACTATAACTCCCCCATCAAAAGCTGGTATAACAAGATAATATTACACAAAATGGATTTCAAGACAAAAAATACTAGAGATTGAGATAATTATATAAAAATATAACTATTCCAAATTTGTATAAAATATATAATATTGTATCAAAAATCATGAATAAAAAACTGATAAACCTGTAAGAAAAATAGATAAATTTATGACTGTAGTGGAAATTTTCTAACGCTCTTTAAAATTTTTTTTTCAACAAAGAGGCAAGAGTTCAGCATAGAAATAGAAAAGTTGAACAATGCAATTTACACCCTTAACCTAATGGTTATATACAGGACAGAGCATCAATATCTGCTAAATACACGTTCCTTTTAAAACACAGGAAACTTTATGAAATTGATTCCTGAGTGATCAAGTTTCAAAGGATTGAAATCATATAGTATATATTCTCTGTCTATCTTGCAATTCAGCTAGAAGTAAAAACCAAGAAAATAACTATAAAATCCCCGTATGTTTGGAAATTTTAAAAAATATGTGTCTAAAACAACTATGTTGGTTAAACAGGAAATCATAATGAAAATTAGAAAATATTTCGGACTAAGTGACAATAAAAATATTACATATCAAAAATTGTAGAATATAACCAAAGCAGTACTAAGAGGAAATTTATACTCTTACAAGCAAATATTAGAGAAAAAAATTGGCAAATGCTGAGCTAAATATCCAGCTGAAGATGTTTAGAAAAGATCAAAATAAAACCGAAAGGGAGCAGAAAGCAGAAATAGAATGAAGAGCGGAAATTTATGAGATTGTAAACAAACATACAGTAGAGAGGAACAATGAAGCCAAAGATGTTTTCTGAGAATAATAGATTATAAAACTGTGAAAATGATCAAGAAATTAATAGTGAAGGTACTGTTAATCATATCAGCAACAATCTCAGGAATGAAAAGGTGAGTATCACTACAGACGCCTTAGACATCTTTAAAAGATAATAAATTGAATTCAACAGGCAACTCTGTGACAAAATTGATAAGTTCCCACACAAAAATAGAACTAGCCAAAACAGACTCAAGAAGACATAGAAATCTCAAATAGTTCTGTAACTATTAAATGAATTGAATCTGTAGTTAAATTTCCTACACAGACCAACAAAAATTTGTCAGGGCCAGATAGTTTCATTGGTGAGTTCTTTCAAATACTAAAAGAATAAATAGCCCATTTTTCTATAAACACCAACAGAGAACAGAAAAAGAAGGAACACCTCCCAACTCATTTTGTCAGGCCAGTAAAACCTTGATACTAGAATCTAAAAGAACAAGAAAAAATTACAGAACAATTTCACTCATGAGCAATACGCAAAACTCCTAAGCAAAATACAGGTGTTAGCAAACCAAATCTGGCACTATGTAAAACAACATTATACCATCATACCAAGAAACAAGAAAATGATTTAATAATATTTAACATTATTTCATGATGAAAACTCTTAGCAATCTAAAAACACAAGGGGACTTTGTCAATCGAATGAAGGTTATCTACAAAAATGCCTACTGAATATATTATACTTAATAGCAACACATGAAAAGCTTTTCTTTGACATTAGAAATGAGTCAGAGATGCACACTATCACTACTTCCATCCTACATTGTAATAAAGGTCTTCAATATCACAGTAAAAATGAAAATTATGTAATAGTGAAAAGACTAGGAGAGATAATAAAAATGGTAATTTTCACAGATGAAATTTCTGTGTACCTAGAAAATATCAAAGAATCTATAAGTAAACTCTTAGAATTCCTAATAGAATTTAACAAGGTTGCTGTATATACAATATGCGAAACTAAATTGTTGTAAGCAATAATAATAAAGATGGATATTAAGAACAAAAAGTAAAATTTTCCAAATTTTTGAGTACTCAGAAATAAACTCAACTAAAAGACATGTAACTCCTCTAAAGCCTTAACCACTTAAGAGATAGGAGAGTATCTTTATGTCTTTGGAAGAGGGGAGAACTTATTTAACTATATATAAATAGCAACAACTATAAAGGAAAATAATTTAAATACAACTATATTAAAAGATTTATATCATCAAGAAGCTATAAAAACAATGACAAGATGAATGCAGCATAGGAAAATATGATTACAACATAGATCACTGACAAAGGTACAGTGTAAAAGTGTAGTGTTCATATAAACAATTGATTCAAAAGTTTAATTTCTTTTTTAATAGAGATAGAGGTATGGTTATGTTGCCTAGGCTGGTTTTGAAATCCTGGCTTCAAGTGATCCTCTTGTCTTGGCCTCACAAAGTGGTGGGATTACAGGTGGGACTCAAAATTTTTAATCAGGCATGTACTATGTGCCAAGCACTAGTGTAGGCAATGGGAAAATATTCCAGTAGGGACATGGACAATAAAGTAGATAAATGGCAGTAAAATATGTGTAGCATGTTAAACAAGCACCTAGGAGAAAAACAACAAAGACATATCCTGCTAGCCATCAATGAGCATGCATGCTGTTTATATCCCTCATAGCCACCCAATCCATCGACTGCTGTTTGTTATGGCATCCCAAACAGTCTAAGACATGCCACCATCCAGCAACAATTTCTTTCCCACAGCTCTTTTTCACGTCCTCCTTTCAGATCGTCTCAGAGTAAACTTGGACACCCTGCTTCAGCGTCAGGCTCAATCCCAGCCACAGCATGGACACCTCACATTTCCAGAAAGGATACACACATTTACTTGCTGAGTATCTACAACTTGTAAGAGAAGTGCATGAGAATTTGCCTTCCACAATCCCGCTAATTCAGCACCCTCCACTGCTGATGGCAACACCAAAAATCAGTTCTTATCTCTTTCCATATAATCTCAGGAATGAAGTCTAAGGTGAGGAATTGCATTATCTTTACATTTTATTTTCAGTCCACTGCAGTGGGGCTCTATGCAACCCATTCATGCATCATATCTAGGAGAACTCCAGACTTACCTTCTGCCATGAGCTCACAGATCCCACTGTGATGACTTGGACCAGAGTCATAGCCTCGATAATGACGTTGCCATAATCCAGAGCAGGTCCAGCTGGGTTTGGGACTGGTGAGTCTCTGACATGAGACTGGGAATAACACCTTTATTTTCAACCTTTGTTCAATATTTTGAATACAACACTGCTTTCATAAGTAAAACAGACTTTTGTGTATGTGGATCCCTCCACTTTCTTGGTAAACCGGAACAAACAATTTGATAATAAAAAATGGGGTCAGGGTGGCAGGGAAGACCAAAGAATGAGCACAAATACTGCAGAAGCCTGAAAGGAGGGGCCAGATATTATTGAGGCAAGAAAATGTTCAGTAGAGAAAGCCTGGGGGCTTGAAGTTAAACTTTGCTTAATACACATCTCCCCTGGGTCCCGGCAATGTTCTCCATTTTTCTAGCTAGAAGTCACTCTTTCCCCTCCACAATATTTTCCAAACAGCTTCAACTCAAACTTCAAAACGAAGGCAAATGAGAGAGGTGGGTAACATGGAAAGTTGAAATAATTGGGAACATCTCGTGTTCCCTTTCATTGCTCCCAAATACAGATCTCATTCTACTTCATGGACAGGATCGAAGTCACTGCAGTAGATGCTGGCATCTTCCAGGCTGAATATTCTGGATTTCAATAATTTCTCATAACAATTCCAGTATTCCCTGAAGCAAGAAAAGTGAGAATAATTCTGATTCCTGTTTATTTACAAAAATCAAAAAGCTTTGAAACTTTGGTACCCCTCCCTCTTCCATTAATGTAAATACACGCATCAAGGTCATTGAAAGCCTAACGCAGCATGTCTATATCTGTTCTTTGGTACCACTGAGCTGATTTTGATTTGTTTTCATCTGTCTGCAAGATCATTACTGTCCTGCTGTATAATTAAATTGCTGCAGATTAGCATCAGGCCTTCTCACAATGATTCACCAACAGGGAGTGGACATTCAGCAGTAACAATTATTGGCGTGCATTTCTCCTTAACTTCTGCGGAATGTTTTACTTATTTTGGAAAGTGTAGTCTCGTCTTGATAACTTTTATTAAATCCTCCTTTTAAATCTCTTTCTGCCCGTTTATCATAGGTACCAAAAATAAAAACCCAATTTTTGGAATGAATGAGCTAGCTTATGGCAATCTTTCTCTGTATGATTGTCCCAAATCTTTGATCTCTGCAGTCCTTTCATTTGGAGTTTTTATATAAAACTGTCATTGACCTTGGAAGTGCCAGCTGTCCTCTTGAAATATGAGGCTGGTAATGATGAAACACAGCATTGATAATAACAAATAGTAGTTCATATTTCAGCTGAGTTGGGTTTTTATGCTCTGCTATTAGACTCAAAGTATTCAGTATGGATAGAAAATATTAAAATGTGATTCAGCTGGCTGATCTCTTTTTTTGCTACCAAGCAGGATATCTGGAATTGAAACCTATATCTAGTCTGCTCATGAATTAGGTCAGTTCTGGCATTGGAAGTAGGCAATACTTTTAAACTGAAGATTTGGAAGTTCTTATTTGGGGAGATTAGATTTCTATCTAGGATGGAGATAATTTTATCATGACTCTCAGTTCTGTCATAGACTGTAGGGTAAATGCACAAAAACCTGGAGTTTTCATAGTTTGGGATGAAAATTAAGCCAAATCAGGGCCCTAGGAATAGCAAACCAGGTATTATACAGAATAATAGAAGAAACTAGGACTTAAATTAAGTCAAATCATTTCACCTCTAAAAGGGAACAATTCTTCATACAATTTTGAAATTCTGGTCTTTGGTCAATTTTTGCCTTTTTAAAGCACATCCTTATGTAAGCCTCTCCCCACCTCCCCGCCCCTAGTCATTAAGAGATCTTCATACTTCCTTGAAAAGAATTTTTATGGCATGGATATAAAGAGAAATTATAAATGTTTAATTTTTCTTTTTTAACTTTCTGAAAGAGAGTATTGAGAATCAAAGAAGTCCCTAAAAGCAGGACACAGCCTTTAAACCATGACCACTGTGGTGGACATGAGAGCACCCCCACAGCTCCCTCGAATGCAGACTTGTTGCCCCAGCAGACAGAGATGCTGTTGGCAGAGATTCATCGGCTGTCAGTTTCTTCAGAGACAGCCTAGCTGCAGAGAGCTAGCAGCCTCACCCAAGGTTGCGATATTTACAAGATGACCCACATCCAATGGCTGATAAAGGAGGGAGTGTAAAAACCTGGCCCCTTTGGCCCAACTCAGTACCACTACACAGGATCATTTTAGTTCCAGAGCTCCCTGTGTGGTCAGCCAAGCTGTGGTCAGGCTGCATCACAGTTAGACTTCTCTTTCTGCCCAAATCCTACCTCCTTCCCTTCTTGCCATGGGTATGGATCCCAAGGGAGCACCCCTAATAAACATTCTGCCCACTAACTCAGTTTTAAACCTCAACTGCAAAAGTAATAAAATTGAGAAGAGTAGATGATACTGGCCCTGGAAATTTCTGATGAGACTATCTTGGTCAGGAAAAGAGAGGAAAGCCTGGTGTGTGTGTGTGTGTGTGTGTGTGTGTGTGTGTGTGTGTGTGTAGGTGTGTGTGTTGGCAAGGGGGATGAAGGAATGCCGTGGTTAATTGTGTGTCAACTTGGCTGAGTCATGAGATATCTGAATATTTGGTAAAACATTCTGGGTGTTTCTGCCAGTGTTTTTGAATGAGAAAACGTTTAAATTGTTAGACCGACTTCAGCAGATTACCCTCTCTAACATGGGTGACCTCAAGCAATCAATTAGAGGCCTGAATAGAACAAAATGATTGATTCTTCTCCAAAAAAGAGAGAATTTATTCTGTTTGACTGCATTTATACTGACATTGGCTTTTTCTTGCCTTTGAACTCAAACTGAAACATCAGTTCTTCCTGGGCCTCCAACCTGCAGGTCTTTAGAGAACTACATCATTGGCTCTTTCAGTTCTCCAGCCTTCAGGCTTGGACTAGGACTAAATCACTGGCTCTCCTGGCTCTCCAGCTTGCTGACTCACCCTGCAGAGCTTGACACCAAGTTCTCAAGCCTTCAGACTTGGACTAGAACTAAATCATTGGCTCTTCTGGGTCTCCAGCTTGCTGACTCACCCTGCAGAGCTTGAGACCAAGTTCTCGAGCCTTCAGACTTGGACTAGAACTAAATCATTGGCTCTCCTGGGTCTCCAGCTTGCTGACTCACCCTACAGAACTTGAGACTTGAGACTTGCCAGTCTCAAATGGGCCAATTCCTTCCAATAAGTTATAAATATATATATATATGCGTATATATATATATATACACACACACACACACACACAGACACACATCTTATTGGCTCTGTTCCTCTGGAGAACCCTAACTAATACAGAGAAAGATACTCTTAGATAACCTTGGAGGAGGTGCAATTACAAAGACCCAAAACTAGACAGCCAGATGGAAAAAGAAGTCAACATCCATAGGTACTTGAGCACCTATGGGTCATCGGTGGGAAGTCCCATGATGCAGAGCCATGCCTATGAACCATTCCTTTTGCCTTTGAATGACCTCTCTTCTCTTTTGTGTACAGGAGCTTTGTGAATTATATTTCTCATTGCATTCAGGAGAGAGACCTTCATTGATACCTCCTTTGGAGTATCCTCTCTGTTCACCCACAGGTATCCCCTTTCCAATAGTCTAAGTCTTCAATACGTTCTCCCCATCAGAGAAGAGTTTTCAACAGTAGTAGTGTGGGAGTGACTTAAAAATGGGGAAACCCACCTCTTGTTAGGCTTCTGTCTCTGTCTCTTCCTTAAAAATAAATCACCTCCTGCTTCAGTCTGCTTTGTGCTGCTATAGCAGAATGCCACAGATTGGGTAATTTATAAAGAAAAGAAATGAACTTCTCACAGTTCTGGAAGTTGGGAAGTCCAATATCAAGATGCTCATATTGATGAGGGCCTTTGTGCTGCACCATCCCATGGCAAAAGGAAGATAGGCAAGAGAGAGTTACAGTGAGAGAGCAAGAGGGAGCCAAATTTACTTTTATAACAAGACGCTGTTGCCTTAACTAGCCCACTTCTGCAATAATGACACTAATTCATTCATGAGGTCAGAACCCTCATGACCTAATCACCTCTTATTAGGCCCCACCTCCCAGCACTGCTGCTGGGGATTAAGTTTCCAACACATGAACCTCGGGGACACATTTAAACCATAGTGCCTCCTTACCACAGGATCAAATGACTCGCTTGCACCAAAGACTAACACTAATGTGTTAGCATTAGACTAACACTAATGTTTAGTGCTTGCTCCAAATAAAACAGTAATGTTTTCCCCAGAGGTACTCTTATCCAGGGAAAAAAGCTACATAGCTTTGGTCTGAAATAGGCAATGAAATTATTATGCTGGTTTCTGATACCCAGAACAAGGAAAACAGAAAGAAAAATGTGTATTTCTCTTCCTTGTGTATTAGTATGTCTATTGACTTTGAGCCAGAATACCTAACCATTAATAAGACAGCTGTCTTAGAAATGGCTCAAGAAATAGGAGCACTTTACAGAGTAACAGGGAGCAGGGAGGGAATGAACTTTTCTATCAGAAAGTCCTATTAAGTCCTGAAGTTTGCATTGAAGATATATTAGGTTACATTACACAAAGTTCCCCCAAGAAGAAAATTGCTTCTGAAAGAAAGAAGCAGCGGAAAAGGAAAAATTTAGAGACAAATCCTTTTAATTTCAGCAAACAAATGAAACAGATGGAGAAAGACTTTGTAAAGAGAATTTCTCCTTACAAAAATTTTATTTAGACTTTTTGTTCTTGTTGTGAATCCCAAATCCAAGCTCAACCATACTTGCTGTTGAAACAACGAATAATCAGCTAATGTATTGATGCTCTCATTATGTTTTTGGTGGTGATGATAACAATGATAGCAAACTTTTTTTAATGATAACTAACGTTTTTTATGTGTCAGGCATTATTCTAACTGAATACGAAGCATGACACGCCTTCCTTACATTTGTTCATGAAGCAGAAGTAGAATGCAATTTTTTTTCAGCACTGAAGGTACAATGGTAGACAAATGAACAAACTGATTTTATATTTCATTAAGGTCACCTTAAATTTTACCAATTCCTCTGTGCTACACCTGCTATACCTATCTTTTATGGCACTTACTATAGAATAAAATTTAGTAATTGCTCAGAGAATCCAGTCCGTTTATTAAATATGCCCATATTTTTCTTCTGGCAGCTTGCTAGTTGTTTAAATTCAATTCAACAGGCAATTATTTGTACCTGTGATAGACAGATGCTGTGAACAGAAAAAAAGGCACAGGAAAGGCAATCCTTCATCAAGAGATTTGTAGTCTATTTTAGAGGGACAGGACATGATCCTTTGGGTAGTGAGTGATCCAAGAGAGGATATTGTTAAATGTCACAGTGCCCTAGGAGTTCTGCTAAGGGCAAAGACCAACAAGGACTGAAGCCAAGAGAAGAGAATAGGGGATGAGACTTGATTAGCACCAAGAATGGGTACATGGAAGAAAGGTGACTGGATAGGCCATCAGGAGAAACCATTTGCAATGAGCCCTGTGTAGTTGGAGCACAGAATTTGCCCTTTCTGTGAGAATTAAGGAAACCTTTTTTGGGGAATTCTAACTTCAAAACTCAAGACTTCAGATCATTAAAAATAACAATTGACATAACAATTACTTATAATTCAAAACAACAAGAAAAAATACAGTGTGAATTATCCCCCATATTTAAGGGAAAACATATCAACTCAGATTAACCTTTTGTGTTGGAATAACCCACTAATAGTTTAATTAGTGAAGATGTAGAAATACATTTTTAAAAGTTATTTTTAGTTTCTGCTGTTGTTTAATCAAGGGTTGAAGAAACCTGGAATCATAGGCAGTTAGTTGCTTCCTCCCTTCAGTTTTCATAGCATTTTGTACTTACATTTTTTTCATACTCATTACATTTTGCAATATAAGTTTGTTTTTAACTGGCCTCCATTTAACCACGTTGCCAAAATAGATGATGCTCTCCATTCCTCCTATAAAACATACTGACTGATGCTCACGGCACTTACTGCTTAAGGATTCTACTCTTCAATGTGCCCTCATACTACTCATACCAGTCAAGCTGTTTGCTGAGCAAGAGTCACTTGGGCTGGTCCCCAAACTCCTTGAATCCAACTGTACTTGTTATCATACTTATGTATTTGAAATATTATATTAACTAATAAAATAAAGATAAAAAGGAAACCATTTCTATGAAAAAAGATTGCATGATTTAGAAACTACTAATGAAACCAAGCCACTAAAAAACCGTGTTGAAATAGATATAAGTAACACAAATGTAAAAAACTGAGAAACAAAATCAAACAGGATTCTGCACTCAGATTGATGGCACGTGCCTTACTCCTGTCTGCTTTAAAGAATTTGAAACTGAATGTGGTTTAAACACCAATTGATGGGTCTATACTTTTGTGACTCTCCATCAAAATATTGATGAATATACATTCATTTTTATTAGGTGAGAAAAAATAATTATGGCTTTAAGATTCCCTGTTTTATTCTATTTTGTTTCTATTCACTGAGCAATGAGTTCCAATTACAAATAAGAAGGAATTTATGATATGGTTTGATTGTATCCTCACCCAAATCACATCTTGAATTGTAGTTCCCATAATCCCCACGTGTCGTGGGAAAGACCAGATGGAGATAATTGAATCATGGGGGCTGTTTCCCCATCCTTTTCTCATGACAATGAGTGAATTCTCACGAGATCTGATGGTTTTATAAGGAGTTCCCCTGACTTCTCTGGGCACTCATTCTTCTCTTTGCTGTCTCCATGTGAAGAAGAGTGTATTTGTTTCCCCTTCCACCATGATTGTAAGTTTCCTGAGGCCTCCCCAGCCCTGCAGAACTGTGAGTCAATTACACCTCTTTCCTTTATAAATTACTCAGTCTCAGATATGTCCTCATAGCTGTGGGAGAATGAGCTAATACAATTTATTATCTTGTTATTATTGGTTTACAAGCTTCTGTGTGGCCTACAAGCACCTGAGGCTGCAAGTTCTGAAATGTCAGTGGTTTCAGTGCCAGAACACTAGTGACAAAAAGCTAGAGATTTCCTTCACTAGGACTATGATAATCAGCAGTTTATAGTTTTGGAATGTCATGAAAAATTTTACAATAAAATTTTTGTCAAGTAAAAGCATTAAATAAGCCTACCATATGTTATCATTGACATTTTATAGGAAAATGATAGCTCTCTAAAAAACTAGAATAGTTAGTTAATAGACATTCCTTTAAATGTAATGTTATTTATTAGCATCAAAAACTCACTACATTGTCCTTATTTTGCCCATTTTGTCTTGAGTACATCAAGTCTTCATTAGCAGTCTGTGCTAATTCAAAGACTAGAACTTCTGAGTTCTTGAGAATGACAGCTGTTTCATGTAGCATTTCTACAGCTTGAGTAATGCATATTCTCATTTTAAAGTAAAGGCACTCTCACAGAGATTCCCGTCCCCCTGGCCTGTGTTGTCTTACACCATTTTATTATAACATAAAATAAATATGCACATATTTTATGTGAATGTAAAAGAAGTGTATGCTTCTATTGAACTAAAAAGCAAATTTACAAATTAAATACTAACAATGTTGCAAAACCATTAAAATTCAAATTAACAGCATTAATTTAATGTGATACATGATGTTTACTGGAACTACATTACTGATGTCGGGTTTAATACATAAGGATGCAGCCTCAGGTCAAAGTCTATAAATAGTTTTCATAGTTTCATTTTGATAACAGTAATGTAAGAAAAAAATGTGTTCCCTAAGTATGATTTTGTTTACTAGTTTAGAATAAATAGCTTTCCAATAGAATCAAAAGTCTTCCAGTGAATAATAATCCTAGAGATTTTCTTGAAGTGACAACTTTGTAAATTGTTTAAAAATAATTCACAAAATTGATCCTGTGGCCTTTAAAATATGTGTATTGATATTTAATTTAATTTTTAAAATAATGAATACTTCATAATATGCTTATTGTTAATGAATTATTCCTACTTAGTAGCTGAACAGTAGGCTTACTTGCAAAATAAGGATGATACCAGATGCAACAGATAGATTGCCTTCTCCTTTTTTAAGTCTACACCATCATATTCCATGTGATGACCCAATTCTTCCACTACTTTTCTCTGTTCTTATAACTTTGAAACCTTTGGCCACTCAGCGCTCCACAATGTCATTTGATGCAAACACAATCATAAATACAAACACAAGCTCAGGCATTAGGATTACAATGCATAATCAATTATAAGGTAATAAATCTGATAAACTGGAATATGTTTACATTAACTTTTAAGTTTATCAATGAAATAAAAACATAAAGTTAAAAAGCTTTTGCCAAATATCAAAATTCTGTAGAACACCCTTGTGCACTTCCAGACCCTCACACACTAGTTTTTGAAACTGTAGTCCAGGGCCTAGTGAAGGGAAGAAGAGTAATGAAATACAAAGGATTTGAGGTATTCATTTATTAAAAAAAAATTTCACACATTTGTAGCAGGATTTGAGGTGTTCAGAAACTTCCTAGAATAAAACATCAATTGTCAATCACTTTTAATTTCTTTTAAAAATAAGAACAAAGTTGTAAGAGGGGTGTGGTATAAGCATGGAAAATAAATATAGGGAGAAAGAGAGTTTTCTGTGGCAAAGACTTTAAATGAAGAGGAAGTCCAGAGTCAAAGATCAAACATACATTTCAAAAGAATGCACAAATAACGTATTTTAAAGACCCAACTGATGGGAGAAGTTAACAGGTATGCCCAGCAGGGTCTAGGTGCTTAGCAGTTCAGGTTGAAGGTTGTCAGACAGGAAAGAATTACCACGGCTCACGGCTCTCTGTGAATATCTCTAGGTCAGTGTTTCCACTCCCAGGTATTAAGGTTAGGCATTGATGCCACACCTATTTTCCTCTTTGGGCCATTTCATCAATGGCTGGAATATGGCCTCAAATGGCCTCATTGCCTCATTCTTCTCTGTGACTCTACTACCGTGCACAGTTTCAGGTACAAAGAGGGGACCAAGTAAAAGACACAGAATGAAGTAAGTATTTCTGAGGTGGAAAGATCTTAAGGACCTTCTAGGCCAGTGTTTTGCAACTTCCAAGCTATAGATAAGGAAGGTAAATTTTTACCTGTCTAACAAGAGCTTCTACTGTATTGCAGAGGGAAGAACATATTAATAACATTTATTGAGCATCTACTTTTAAGGTCTTTCTTAATCATAAAGACCCAGGTCTTTATGATTCTTGAGACTGAATTGTTAACCATTTTGATATAATATCTTCAAACAGGTCTTCAAGTCATTAGTCAAGTTACTAACTCTTAAAAGTCTAACTTTAAACAAAAACCCTACAAGATGGGCATTATGGCAGAGATTAATAGCTGTTCACCAAATTTTTACTCCCCTTTGCATAATATAGAGTTGTTGGAAAGTAGCAAAGGGCCTGCCTGGCAACAAACTGCATTTCTCACCCCACCTTTCATTTAGGTGAGGCTATGTGAGAGAGGAATGTGCATGGAAGTCTGTGTGATACTTATGGACCAGGGCTTTAAAGAGCATTGAACCTTCTCCAGGCTCTCTTTCTCCTTTTCCCAACTAAATTCAAATGATGATAATTTGATCCTAGGGCAGATGTCTCCAAACTTCTTCTGTAAAAGGCCAAGTGGTAAATAGTTCAGGCTTTGCAGCTCATAATATCTCTATTGCAACTATTCAAATATACCATTGTAATGCAATAGCAGCATAGATCATACGTAAATTCATGGCCATTGCTATGTTCCCATAAGATTTTTTTTTTTTTCTTCACAAAAATAGGCCACAGGCCAGATTTGGCCACAAGCTATAATTTGCCAACCTATGCAGTAAAGGATGATGGAGCCACCATATTGAAGGAAGCAAAATCTCTGTATTATTGCATGGAAGAGAGGCCCCTGACAAACAGGAAATCCACTTTGGATAGCTACTTCCATAAGAAATACATTCCTATTTAGTTTGAGTTAATATATGTTTCTTAAAAGAAAAGCTATTTGTTGCAGCACCTAGTGTCATCCTGTCTAACAAAAAATGGCAAGTTGAAGTGTGATGCCGCCATTATGTTGAAACTAAAATATATGGTACTGGCTTAGAGGGAGGATTGTAGGCACTAAGGAAATATATCTAATGCTAGAATAACAGAGATATTCAATGACAAAACATTTAGCAAAACCATCACCTGCAATCTCTTGGAAGGAAGATGAAATGCTTACTGGGTCTGTAGCACTTGGTGTGGGGGATCTGGGGAGAAAGAGGGTTGAAAAAAGTCAGAATCTTAGTGCGTGTTGGCAATTGCTTGGCTGCTGCATTTAGTAAGATATTGCAAGAAAGTGATGCGCTCAGGAAAAGATTGTCGATTAGAGAGCAAGAAGTAAAAGGGAATGGAACGAGTCCAGAAATGTAAAGCTTTCCAGTGTTGAAAAATGCTTCTGAACTTTAAATAACAGGAAATAACCTGGGCATTGTGGCTCATACCTGTAATCCCAACACTAGGAGGCGGAGGCAGGAGGGTAGCTTGAGTCCAGGAGTTCAAGGCCAGCCTGGGCAACATAGTGAGACCCAATGTCTACAAAAAAATAAAAAAAATTAGTTAGGCATGGTGGTGAGTGCTTTTAGTCCCAGCTACTCGAGAGGCTGAGATGGGAGGATCGTTTGAGCCCAGGAGGACGAAGCTGCGGTGAGCCTTGATCGAGTCACTGCACTCCAACCTGGGTGGCAGAGTGAGACCTAATCAAAAAATATAATAAAAAAAATTCAAGGAGACCTTTAATGACAAAAGTCCAGTCGTGAGACTGCTCAAATAAGGTGATTCAACCCTAGAGCAAAGGTACAATTGAGAGCGTTGCCCTTTCACCTTAACCTGTGGCTTCTGAGAGTCTCATTAAATTGGGAGATAAATGCCTATGGGAAAGAGAGCAAAGAAACAAAGTGGAATTGAGAGTTATCTATAGGGAAAAACTCAGGTGTGATTACACATGGAAATAACTGGAAGCAAATAAACTAAGGTCTAAGTTTTGGAGAGGCCTATATTGTCAAAGGTAGATTGTATTATTATCCCCTCCTTTTAAACCTCTATCCACTGCCTTAAGATTTGCAATGTTTCCTTGAGGGAGAATCTACTTCCCTGCTCCACTGATACCAGACTTTTGCCAATGGACTGCAAGAAGCAGCAATGAATGTCACCCTGTTCTTTCATACATCTTGGAAGCCATTACATGGCTCTGCTAAGTCCAACAGGAGCTGATCTTTCAGTCTTGACCCTAGAATGAAGAAGTCGCCTAGAACAAAATGCTGACAAGCTACAGCTATTTAGTGTGAGCAAGAAATTAAGCCTTTATTTTGTAAGCCACTGAGATTTCAGTGTTATTTATTAACACAGTAAAACTTAGAAAGAGCTAACTCATATCTAAAGAGATGATACCCCTACCCGAAACTGATTGTTTGAGCTTAAAAAAAGGTCAAACTCCTAAATTGCATGGACAGGAAGAGGGCCATGAAAGCTGAACAACCCCCAAGGATGGCATATTCCCCAGCTGTTATTTCAAATGTGACCCCGGAAGGTAAGAGGCAGAGAAAGAGCCTGGAAGAGATCCAAAGGTGAACATGGGAGTTCCTCCTGGAGAGCAGAACTGGGGTCTAATTAAGGAACTTTCCTCATTTCCAAGGTACATATTCTTGACAATGCCTTCCCAGCAGGATTTCATCCCTGCTGTTGTGCTGCGTCTGCTATGTGTTTTCCATTCCTTCTTCATCTGAATGAGATCTGTCCCTGCTCTGTCATTCCATATTTTCTTTTTCAGTTAATTTGTGGCCAGACCAAAAGAAGACCTTTTGGCCTGGGTGAAGACGACAATAATCATCAAGAGATCATAGAGGATGAGCTGGTTGCAGAAAGCACATGGTACTTATGCTTAATTCCCTTAAGGAGGAGTGAGTGTGTCTTTTGGGTGCAAAGAAGGGTGAACACATATGTAGTGCTAGAGGGGCAGGCTGTGCAGAGAGCTCGCTGATGACAGAGTCTGTGCTCCCTTTTCCAGAGTACGGATATATCCCCAGGAAGGCACACTATTTTCTCAGCCCTTCTTACATCAAGGTGTGTTGAGTGCCTAGTTATCACCAAAGAAATGTTTGTGAAAATCATGTGTGTCATTTCTGGGCCAGGGTTGTAAGAAATAGATGTGTCTTATTTTCCTCTTCTTTTCCTTCTATTGCCTAGATGCAGAGAATAATTATAAGGACTTGGAGGATGATGGGACTGAAGGATAGATGAGCTGTCTGCTAATCAGGAACTCTGCCTTACACTGATACATGGGAGAGAAATAAACTTCTATTGTATTTAAGCCAATTTTCATTTTAAGTCTATTTTTATAGTACCTGATGTTACTGTAACTAATACAGAGATTATAGTAGTTCTAAGCTTCTATATTAGCTGAAGGATTAAATGAGCTAAAGCACTTAGTTCAGTCAAGGCATATATGAATTATTCAATAAATATACATTCATTTGATCTCTCAGTGCAGTAATTGAATACTGTTTTATTTTCTGCTACCTTACTTCTGCTTGCTTTTATTTCTAGTATATGTGTCAGAAAGTATGTGCTCCATTTTGGCCACCTTACAGGGATCCTCCCTGCCCAAGTAAGAATGCACTAAAAGCATATAAAAATTAGCCTTGGCTATTTGCTTTTGTCTCTGGCATTCATCCAGAATATACCCTAGTGTATTCATTTCCACGCACAAATCTTTATTGTCATCTTCCTTCACAACCCCCGCTGGGTACTCACAGCTCCGCTCTTGATTTTTACTTCCAATTCTGATCTTTCATGCTGGATATGTATTACGGCCCTTGGACACAGTGATGATACTGGCTTTCTGGCACCATGCACCTCCACTCTGGCTCTGTCCAACACTATACCCTGCTTCCCATATCCATATTGAATCCCTTGGAAAAAGGAGATTTTTTTTCTTTCAATTGATTTAAAACTAACTCCCTCCTACCTTCAGGTAAAAACTGATAAATTCAGGGACATTATGTAGCTTCATGGATCATGCCCTTGTTCAGGCAACTTGGGCGCACACTTGCCCTAGTGCCACTACTGTACAAATGAATAACCACTCTCTGCTGGGCTTTATATTAGAAAGCCTGTCAAGATATCAAGAGACTAATGGAGTTCTTTATTCATTACCTTTATTCATTCTCCTCAGCTTTTTCCACTTAAAAATATTAGCCACTTGAGAGCAGAGACTTCGACTTGTTTTTACTTAGCTTCTAGAAAAGAGTCTGTCACATAAATATTTGTAAAATATGTCACTGAAGAGCCATGTATCCCATATTCTCTCTCCATGAAATTGTGCCACCAGCCCTGCTTAGACTTTCTTCAAGTCTCCACTTTACCCCTCTCCTATTCCCTAAAAGCTATGTAAATTTGCAACAAAGAGGCAGGGGACTGCTTCTCTGTAGTGAAATGCAGTAGGCAGCTGAACTCACCTGATTTAGCACCTGGGTCTTAGCAGCAGACATAGTCACATTTATTGCTCTGAACCAAGGCCTTCTGCAAGTTCAAAGGGACTACCACATTGTGTTGGTAGTTCCTCCAGCCCTCTACAATCTCCCACAGCACCTTAGGGTTCTGTGGAAATTACTGTGGTCTAACAGGCTTACCATTCAAGGTAACTAGATACTCTTACTAATCCCTATTATGGACCAGTTCTGTAAAATTTAGGCTTGATGAAGTAAGACTTTCAGAAAATCTACAACTTTGGGCAAAACAAAAAGGGTAATAAGTAACAATGGCTTCAGAGAAACATCTCAACCAGTTCAAGTATTTAATGATAATATCCCTGCCATCATTTAATGAGTCATAAACGGATGTTCCATGACTTGATAACTTTCTAGATGGGAACGTTTCTTTTTCTTTTTTTTTCCTTTATTTATTTATTTTTTTTTTGAGATAGGGTCTCGCACTGTCACCCAGACTGGAGTGCAGTGGTGCAGCCACGGCTCACTGCAGTCTTTTGCTTCCAGTCTCAAGCGATCCTTGCACCACAGCCACCTAAATAGCAGCTGGGACGACAGGTGCACGCCAGCGCATCTGGTTAACTTCTTGATTTTTGTAGAGACGGCAGGGGGTTGGCTCATGTTGCTCAGGCTGCTCTCAAACCCCTGGGCTTAGGCAATCCTCCTACCTTGGCCTCCCAAAATGCTAAGATTATAGGCATGAGCCACCGTGTGAGGCCGGAAAGGTTTCCTTAGACATAATGACCTCCAATAAACTCTTGGTTTAAGGGCTGCTTATTGTAGTGCCACCTCCTGGCCAAATCTGAGAATGTGGAAGACAATCCAATGATGTCAAAGAAAGTGACTACAATTTTGTTTTGTTTTGTTTTGTTTTTTAACAGCTTTATTGAGCTATAATCCCCAAACCAAACAATTCGTCCACTGACAGTGTTAAATTGAATGTTTTACTATATTCACAGAGTTGCACTACCATCACCAATTTTAAACATTATTTAACTCTTTTAATATTTTACATGTGCAAAAGTTTTTTTTCAGTTTTGTGCAATCAAATATCTCCATATTTATACTTTATGTAATATGCATATACCATCTTTCATCTCATCAATTTTATTTTTATTTTTTAATTTTTTTTGAGATGAAGTCTTGCTCTGTTACCCAGGCCAGAGTGCAGTGGCGCCATCTCAGCTCACTGCAACCTCCGCCTCCCGGGTTCAAGCGATTCTTGCGCCTCAGCCTCCCGAGTATCTGGGATTACTGACTACAATTTTAACAGGAAAGTGCCCTACAAAATCAAGAACTCCAAGTTATTCCAAAACTGTTCTAGTTACAGGTGGTTTCTGGGGTTTTCTGGTCATTTATCTTTCATTTCCCTAACCCAGTGATTCTCAAAGTGTATTCCACAGACCAGCATCATTATCTAGGAGCATGTTATAAAATCACATTTTGGGGCCCCACCACAAACCTACTGAATCAGAAATCCTGGTGGCAGGGGACAGTAATCTGAGCTTTTAAAGCCCTCCATGTGATTCTTATACATGATCAAGTTTCAGAACCAGTGTTATAACCAGACTATTCTTGAAATCTTTATGTGGGAAAAGGGTTTTCCTGGCACACAGACATCACAGTTTTTGAAAATCTCATTCATCTCAGCTCCAAACCCTACCTACTCAGACCCAACCTGGTTCTTCATTAACGTTGATGATACCTCAAACATCATTGTAGGGAAGCATATTCTTTCAGAAGCAGACCCAAGTTTGGGTAGCCTTTGTGTTTTTATGATTTTTCTAGAAGGCAATCGCAGCCTAGGCCAATTACTCTGTATGAGAACAAGTGGTATTAGGCATCACAGCCACCTTTGAAACATGTGGTGATCTTCCTAAGTGACCCTGCATGGTGCTCCTAGGCAACCATGAATAGCCAAGGGAAACCTATACACTCAGTTCATGGCAGCTGAAATGGACCACTTATATTAGCTGAAGCTAATACGTGTATTACATGCTGGACAAAGACCTGCATGACCTTTCTCTGAAAACCAGAATGTCTCGGGACAGAAGAAACCTGAAACCCCAGGAAATCCTCTGACACCAGCGTAGCTTGGGAAGATGATATGCCGTGGCAGTAGTGCCCAGCAGAACTCCAGTTCTACAGAGAGATAGTCATTGAGTCATGGAGTGTTGATGAGCTCTACAGCCAGACCAAATAGGCCTAATGCATAAAAACCATTTCGGTGGCTACTCGTTTGATTTGAAATCCTCCAGCGCAGCCCTCTCTGCTATATCCGTCATGGATCAAGGAACCACTGAACTTGCTCACCAATGCAAATGTGTCTGCAACATTGTCGCCCTTCATTTTTAGCCTTAGTTTTTTTTTCCCTAGCCACAACTGCCTCTCAGAGGTGAGAACCCCTTTTTCAGCAATGACACATTTACTTTTCTGCCTTACCTCTGCCATTCCTGGTCCAACACAACACCAACCCTTGTTATTTTGTCCACATTCTATCTCTTGGTGCTTAATTACCTGAATCACATCTATGGACCTTTGTTCATAGTCTTAGTAGTAATTTATTTTTCAAATATTGATTGGATACCTAGAATGTAGCAGGCATTGAGAACACAGCAATACATAAAGGTAATCCTCCCTGCTTACTGCCCCATCCCAGTTTTGAGCCCACTTATTGAGTATTTACTACGTGCCAGGGAGAAAGCTGATAGTTTTCTGTATACATATATACATTTTCTCACTTAACATAAGAGATATGTAAAAGTAATATTCCACTTTACAGGTAAAGCTATAAAGACTCGAATGCGCATTTTTTTCTAAGGTCACACAGCTGGTAAATTGAGGATGTTGGATTTAAACCAAGGTCAGTGTTTATAAATGCCATAAAATATTTTGTTGGCTGTTCTAACAGAGCCATTCTACTCCTTAGTGATGAGAATGAAGTTGTGTTTCTTTCTCCAGAGTAGTTACTTCGTCCTATCATGAGGCCTTTAAATGGGCTTAAGTTAGCTGTGTAACTAGACAATAGATGAACAAAAGCCCATTGGCTTATATGGCTGAAATTTTTTAGGCTTAGTCTTATGTCATTCATTCTGATCAGCAACTCAGTTAATTTTGTTCTCTAGCTTCTGTTTAAATATATATCCTCCGACAACCCCTTTGAATAACATAATTTGTCTAGACCAGCATTTACTCTGAGATCTTGACATTTGTCCTTAGGCATCATGTACCTGATGGTGGCTAAGTCACATTGTCAGACCCTCAGTATTGTGGGAATGACTAGCTTGACCAATTCTTTGAACAGCTTCCCCACCAAGGAAGGTGCTGATCAAATGAAAGATTTATACAGTTTACCATTTTGAAAAAAAAAGTAGCTGTGTTGAAAAACTCTGAAGCAGTTCAACTTTGCTTGGATTTCTTCTATGACAGTCACATCAGATAGTCCTCTGAGACAGGCTTTCACATGACCAGTACGGAGATGTCAGCCATTCCATCTCCCAACCGCTCTTCTTTATACAAATTCTACTAAATCATGCGTGTGTGTGTGTGTGTGTGTGTTTTAACTGTTTGTGGTCACATAGAACAAATCTCCTTCTCGCATATGACTATTACTAAAATATTTTTGTCATCTGGTTCTTGCTGTGCAAAAATACCCCCTTCACCTCCAAGTCTTCTCTGGCTAAACCTCTGGGGAGATTCATTCGACTTTTTCTTTTATCAGGGTTTCCAGACTCATAAGTATTTAGGTCATTAACTTTTAAATACTCTCTAGTTTGTCTAAATATCTCCTCAAGTAAGTATGATGTCCAGAATAGCACACACTCTTATTGGACTTCAAAATGCTTCTTTCTTTTAAAAATGATTATGAAACACTCTGGACAAAATACATAAAGAATATTACAACAAACACCTGTGTACCTATTAACAAGGTCAAACAGAATATTATCAAATAAATAAAGTCTTCTATATGCCCTCCCCTTTAGCCTCCTCTTCCGGTCCTCCAGAGGTAATCACTGTAGAATACTACTGTTATCATGAACAGAATGATAATCACTGTTTACCATTCCAATATATTTTTATGCCACCAAATACAAGTTTTAATTATCCTTTATGGTACCATGCTATCTGAAGCTGATAACTATTAATCTTGTTTTATAAACATTCCAGAAGAGAGTTAGCATAAGTAGTAGTTCTTAATCTTTGTTTTCCAGCTTTTCGCTATCATTCCTCTAAATGATTTCTTAATGTTTAACTTAAGTTCTAACTAGGATCAACTAATTCAATTAAATCTAAGGGTGACATTCGTGGAAATAGAGAACACTTGCTCTTCATATCTGACGTGGCCCCTTCAATATAATTTGAAGACTTGTTTAAAATCTGTGAGAATATCTCTTCACTAATGTGGATAGGTATACGATTACTTTATATTTTCTTTGCAAAAAGTCTGAGCCATAAGAACTGTAATCACTTCTTATATCAGAGGTGATATTTGTTTGGTAGTCTGAGCCTCTCTCAGGAAGATTAAATTTATTTCCTCATATCTCTGTGGTTTTGAAAGTCTATTAATAGATTAATCTCCAAGTGGGATCTCACTGATATTTATGTCAGTTTTCCTGAGGAACCTTAAGTGATTGCACATGTAACATATTGTTTGTTACAAAGCTAGTTGGCATTGACTAAATTTTCTCCATATTAGAGACTGTCAATCCTACTGAAATGTGAAATTCTTCAAAGAACTTGATCATTAAAATAGAATACCTGGGGAGGTGGTAAGTATCTCAACATCTGTCTTTAACACTGCAGCTTCAAGGACATTCTGAACACATGTTTTAGAAGCAAATATTCTCCATTTCTGCTGCTTAAAATAAATCCTTCGATGAAATAATGTTTAGTTTCAGTACTCTTGTAATTGAAATAAAAGTAATTCTAAAAGTGTTTTTTCTTCCATTCATTAAAGAAAAACGGTTTTACTCTCTGCTGCCAGGTGAATTCTATCTTCATTGGCCAGAAGGCAACAGGTAACTCACTTTTGGCAAATTACACAAAGAACAAAGAGTTAAATATAGATTATACTGTCAAGAAAGATTATATCTGAACCTTTAATATTAACTATCCTGGAAAATGCTCAAATCTCTGTAGTCAGCAAAATGGGATGCTACTTAAATGAATTATATAGCTTCAGTATTAATAATAAAAAAAAAAAGTTGTGCTCTTTACTTGTCCAAAAGAGGAGACTATGAAACAGAATAAAATAGTTCTGGAAAAATTGGACTAAAATATCTGGAACCCAAAACTCAAATAATATAGTTGAATAACCATGATTTTTCCCTTTTTAAAGAAAATCATAAATATACAGAAAATTAACCATCTTCCATATACTCATCATCAAAACTCAAATGCTGTTGACATTTTAACATTTTTGCTTCCGTCTTTTAAATTTAATAAAAGAAATAATTTTTTTTTTTTTTTTTTTTTTTTGAGATGGAGTCTCCCTCTTTCGCCCAGGCTGGAGTGCAGTGGCACAATCTCGGCTCACTGTAAGCTCCGCCTCCCAGGTTCATGCCATTCTCCTGCCTCAGCCTCCCAAGTAGCTGGGACTACAGGCGCCTGCCACCGCGGCTGGCTAATTTTTTGTATTTTTAGTAGAGACGAGGTTTCACTGTGTTAGCCAGGATGGTCTTGATCTCCTGACTTCGTGATTCGCCCACCTTGGCCTCCCAAAGTGCTGGGATTACAGCCGTGAGCCACCACGCCCGGCCATGGAAATAAAATACTTCAAATGAAGTTAAAACTTCCTTTTCTCCCTTCCCAGTCCCAATCTTCTCTCTTTCTTCCCAGAGGCAACTCCTACATCAATGAGCGTAAATGTGATGTGTCATTTACGTGCTCTTTTTGTTTGTTTTTAATTGACATAAATACTCTCATATGGTATCTCTCATTTCTGAATCATTTTTATTCACCATCATGTTATTAAGGACAACCATATTCTACGTCATTCACTTTAACTGCTATAAAACATTTCATTTCATAACACAATTTACATATTCACTGATGGGAAGTTAGGTCATTTCTAATAGTATGCTATTTTAAACACTGCTGCAGTTGGCATCTTTTACATATTTTCTTGTGCACATGTGTTGGAGTTTCTCTAGAAATACATACTGTAAGGTGGGAATGTTTTAAGTTGTACTAGATATTACCAAAATACTTTCCACATTAGCTGTATCAATTACTAAAAATAAAATCCTAAGTCCCCCCACCGAGCCATCAGAATAGACCCCCTCTTTGCCAAGGGAACCCCAGAGAAACCTTAAAAACTGAGTTCCCAGTCATGATGGGACAGGAGGTCCAACATGCCTCAATATCCCCTCCATTTTGCAATTTAGACACAACAGCTGACCAGCATTAATATTAAAATAGAGATTATAAAACTGATAGAACAGACTCTATGGCAATAAGATACCAAATTATACAACCACTAAAGCCACATCGGGCAACCCAACCCCACACTTAAAGAATACACTGTGTTCTAATTGCCACAAGGTTTTTCTTTTTCTCTAGCAGCTAAACAAGCACTGGCCTTGAGATAAGCAATATTAAAACAATTGCATGGGTGGACATGATGACTCATGCCTGTAATCCCAGTACTTTGGAAGGCTTAGGTGGGAGAATTGCTTGAGGCCAGGAGTTTGAGGCAGTAGTGAGCTATGATCAAGTCCCTGCACTCCAGCCTGGTGACAGAGTTAAGATACTGTCTCTAAAAACAAGAAGAAAAAAAACCCCAAGAAACAAACAAACAAAAAACCATTGCAGCTCATCCACTGCTGCCAGGCACTGACGAATGGACTCCCTGTTCCACAACCTATAGCTACAACTTTGATTGGATAAGAGACTGGTTTCAGTAACTTTCTCGTGATAGGAAGCCACTGACCATGGACTGGTTCTGGCTGGTTTACAGAGTCTGTTCACTTGAGTGCCATTGTGATCCTGCTTCCCCTTTTGACATATAGGACCTAATCATAATGCATTTTAATGTTAAGCCTCCACCCCAAAGTGAACATAGGACTCATGTAACATGCATATTGGTTCAGTACATGTGTGTCAGGCTCCCCTTTGTGAATATTCATTGCTCCTCCTATAATCTGTTGAATATGTATGTTTAGCCAACCTGTTTGGCATAAAGCTCCAGCAAATCCCTCCTCCTCTGAAGTGCCTTCTAACAATCTCTGTCAGAGGCTACACTTCCCAGACTGTCAGAATGGCTACCCTGCAGGCTGTAGCCCTTTATTAAAGAAATTAAGTATTGGGCTGGGCTCAGCGGCTCTTGCCTGTAATCCCAGCACTTTTAAGGAACAAGGCAGGAGGTCAGGAGTCCAAGACTAGCCTGGGCAACATAGCAAGACCTGTGTCCCTAAAAAAATATTTTTAAGTATACAGATGTGGTGGCCTATGCCTGTAGTCCCAGTGACTCAAGAGGCTGAGGTGGAAGGATCACTTGAGCCCAGGAGTTTGAGGCTGCAGTGAGCTAGGATGGTACCGCTGCACTCCAGCATGGGTGACAAAGTGAGATCTTGTCTTTTAAAACAAAAAAGAAAAAAAAAGGAAGAAAGTCTCCTTTCTAAATTTATAAATTGTGTAATTTTTCAGTAGACAATTACATAACACAATTTACTTACTCACCAATGGGAAGTTAGGTCGCCTCTAATAGTATGCTATTTTAAACACTGCTGCAGTTGGCATCTTTTACATATCTTCTTATGCATATGTGCTGGAGTTTTTCTAGAAATACATACTGTGAGGCGGGTACATTTTAAGTTGTACTAGTTATTACCAAAATACTCTGTGCATCAGCTCTGCCACTTACAGCTCTACCACAGGGTTCTTTTCTTTCTGCCTCTTGTTCAGCATGTAGCATTGTCAGTGTAGTAAATATTTGTCATTTGTTTTGGCTACCCAGCAATCTGACCATGCTTTCCATATTTGGAGAATCTCTAATTATGAGCCCCCACCTTCCACTACAGACTTGAGATATTCTCTTTCCCACCCTCCCTAGGCCTCACCAATCAGATCCACCCAAATCAGATCATGAATGGAAAGTCAGTGACTTAACAGGAAGCAGGTGCTCCTTGGAAGCCACTCTTGGCAGTAGCTACATCCATTTTTCAGAGGCCTCAGAGATGAGAGATTCCAGAAGCAACATTCTGGTATTGGTGCTGGTACTGGTGACACAAATAGTGGTCATTAGTCAGGATTTCTGACAGTTGTGGAGTTTCAGAGTTTCAGTGGTGTTGAATGATGTTAATTGGGGTGTGTTTCCTGGTCTTCCCACAGACTCTGTGAGTTTTCTAATAGAGAATTGAGTGCAGCTCTAAAGAGGGAGAATTCTGGAAATGGGTTGCCTATGTTAAAGCCATTGTTTCTTGACAAATTAGCTCCATAACCTTGGGCAAATTAACCTCTCAGAAACTCTGCTTCCTCCTCTATTACAAGTGGAAAATAATTGCACCTGTCTTATATGCTTTTGTGAGGAGTAAATGAGCAAATACCTGTAAAGCACTTGAAACTGTGGCTGGCACATAGTCTAACTGTTAGCAGGTAGAATTTCATATATTCATTTTCTGTTTAAACTAACTGTGGTTGGTTTCTATAGTTTGCAATGTCCAGTCCATTCAGATATTTTTATTTTTCCTAATTTGGTGGATGAGAAGTGGTATCTTATGACTTTTATTGCATTTCTCTCAATACTAGTGAATCTAGTCACTTTTTCATAGGTCTATGGGTCATTTGAATTTTGTGTTCTGTGAATTGCTTGCTAACTGCCTTTGTGCATTTTCTTTTATTATACTTTAGGTTCTGGGATACATGTGCAGAAAGTGCCAGTTTGTTACATAGGCATACACGTGCCATGGTGGCTTGCTGTACCCATTGTCTACCTTAGCTATTTCTCCTAATGCTATATCTCTCCCCTAACTCCCCACCCCCGACAGGCCCTGGTGTGTGATGTTCCCCCTCAATACTATGCAGCCATAAAAAAAGGATGAGTTTATGTACTTTGCAGGGACATGGATAAAGCTGGAAATAATCATTCTCAGCAAACTAACACAGGAACAGAAAACCAAACACGGCATGTCCTCACTCATAAGTGGGAGTTGAACAATGAGAACGCCTTTGTGCATTTTCTATTGGGTTCTTTTTCTTTTTCTTATTGAATTGTATGCTGTCTTTGCATATTCTGCATACTAAACCGTTGTATTATGTGTCACAAATATCTTCTCCCAACCTGTCACTTGCCTTTAACTTTGTTTATAGTGTCTTTTATCATGTTGAAGTTTTAAATTTTGATAGGATCTAATTTATTAGGCTTTTCCTTTATCAGTTAGACTTTTTGTGCCTCGTTGAAATTCCTTTCGATTCTGAAGTCATAAATATATTATCCTATTTTTTTTAGTAAGAGGTTTAAAGTATTCTCTTACATATTTCAGTGTTTATACTATATAGGCCATGATTAAAAATAAATTAAGAAAAATATTACGGCAAATAGTAGCTTTCCATTATTTCCTGGCTGCTAGCTTACCAACAATGAATGTACCAGAGTTGTCTATTTAGAAATTGCAGAGCCGGCCAGGCGTGGTGGCTCATGCCTGTAATCCTAGCACTTTGGGAAGCTGAGGCGGGCAGATCACCTGAGGTCAGGAATTCGAGACCAGCCTGGCCAATGTGGTGAAATCCTGTCTCTACTAAAAATACAAAAATTAGCCAGGCATGGTGGCACATGCCTATAAGCCCAGCTACTCAGGAGGCTGAGGCAGGAGAATCACTTGAACCTGGGAGGTGGAGGTTGCAGTGAGCTGAGATTGTGCCACTGCACTCCAGCCTGGGCGACAGAGCAAGACTCTGTCTCAAAAAAAAAAAAAAAAAAAAAAAAAGTTTTTAAAACATAGTTGCTGATTTTGCACCACTTAAAAAAAAAAGTCAGCTTTACCTCTACATTTGTTTTTCTCTAGGCAAGCTTTGTTGCTTCTGAAAATAGGACAGATATTTCTTTGGA
>NW_012101687.1:2260970-2266345 GCF_000951045.1 Mandrillus leucophaeus | reverse complement strand
CAAACAAACAAAAAAAGAAATTGCAGAGCCACATCACCAAGACACCAGAAGCAAAGAGGCAGATTATCAAAAAAGACCAATAACACAAAGTAACTAGCCTAGATTTTTAGAGTCTGAAGAAAGTACCTACTAGACACATTATCTTGCCTTTATTAAAGCCTTTCCAATCACATGCAAACACTCCCCCCACACATTTTGGACATATTTATTTAACTAGAGGTCGGCAGTGCAGGAGATAGCCCTTATGTTATGCTAAGATTAGTTTTAATTTCCCTTAAAAGAATTCTAGGCTCATGGCGTTAAACACAGAATGAAGGAGCAATGTAGAAAACTCTTTGGGAGCTCAAAGCTGACAAAAGCCTTGCTCCAGCCCTACTCATGCTCAGTGTGATGATGCTCTCCAGCCACTCCATCAGTGCTCTCAGCTGAGACTCGAAACGGATGTATCATTTTAAATTAATCACTTCCAAATTTCTTTCTCTATCTGTTTTGGACTAGAATAGAAGTCGGTCTTGCAGATCCTTTCCACCTCTCAAATATTAAGGACTATTTTCACTTTCTTCCACATCTGTCCCCATATACAGTTGAATTTTATGCATATATTAGATAAATATTCATTTACTTAAAACTAGGTTAGTTTTGCTTGATGTTGAAATTGGTGGTGGCACTGTAGTGTAGTCGGAGTGGCACAGCTGAAACTCTTAGAGACCTCTGCAATTACATTGTGCCCATCTGACCTTGGCTTGAAGTCCATAGGTATTTGAGATTTATATTTATGAGTTAAAGCTTTGGTTTTCAAACTCTAAGGTCCGTAAGAACTAACTGGGGAGAGCTTGTAAAAGCTTAGATTTGGAGCCTCATTTCAAGAGATTCTGATTCAGTAGATCTGGCATGAAGCCCAGACATGAGCATTTTTACACGCACTCCTTAAGAAAATGGTCCATGAATCTTTCCTTGAGAAAATATAGGTTATGGTATTTCATCTCTAGGAATCTTCTGTTGCATTCTAAACAGCCAGAGCAACATATACGTATTAATGTATAATGTGTAACACATTATATTAACACATTAGGTGAATCAATTACTAGTTTCGCTTGCCACCTAAGATCCTTGGGGGAGAGAGATCTGGGGAAAAAAAGTATCTTGTGTTGAAATGCAAGGCAGAGGTAGGGATATATTTAAGTTTAAAGCAAGCATCATCCAGAAACAAAAAGTCCTGATGGATCAGAAAGGTGAATGTACCAGGAAGTGCACAAGAAACATGGACTCTGCACATAGCAGCAGGAATGTGTTGCTAATTCAGCCTTCCAAGATATGCCTGTGACTGTGGCTTGTTCCTAGACCCTTTTCTCAACCTATATTCTCCCACTAGCTGATTTAACTTCAAGTGGGTGAATTTTATGGTATGTGAATTGTATCTCAATAAAGTTGCTTGTTGTGTTTTATTTTAATATAGAGTATATAGCAAATGACAAAATTAGTGAACTCATCAAGACAGGTTAATAGAAAATATTCAAAATAGAGCACAAGGGGATTTTAAAAAAAATAACACGGTATCAGAAGAGAGTACAAGAATTACATGAGAGTAAGCCAGAAACCCTAACATAAATGTAATTGGAGTCCCATAAGGAGGGGAGAGAGGGACTGTGGCAATAGTAATATATAGAGAAATAACCATTGCACAATTTCTGGAACTGGTAAAAAGTGTTAGTCCACAGTTTTAAGAGTCTCAGTAATGAATAAGACCTTGTATTTACTTGCACAACAGGGTGACAATGATAAAAAATAATTCAATTGCACATTTAAAAATAACTAAAAGAGTGTAACTGGATTGTTTGTAACACAAAGGATAAGTGCTTAAGGTGATCGATACATCACATATCCTGATGTGATTGTTACGCATTGCATGCCTGTATCAAATATCTCATGGAATTCACAAATACATATACCTTCTACATACCCATACAATTTTTCTAATCAAGAAAAAGATGGAATCTCAGTGAATCCAAACCAATAAGGATACAAAGAAAACTACATCTTTGTATTCATCATTATGTATACATCATTATCCAACTGCTTGCCTGGATTTTGCACATTGGTTTGAGAAGCAATGGAAGGGAGAAGAAAAAGTGTTGAGAGAGGCTAGACTAAGTGTTGGCATTGCTCTCAAGACTAGTGACAGACGTGGTATCCTCTAAATTTAAATAGGGATTAGAGAAGTTAGAGCTGAATTGCAGAGCACTTGCAAAGCCAGATTGGCACCTGTCTACATGTCCTCTAGCACTGCCCAGCCTCAAAAACCTTGTGGATAGGTGTTCACCCTGATTGCATTTTAACAATGTTAGAATCTGTACTCATTGATTTGAATCAATCACGGAAGCTTCCAGTAATAGGATGATAAGTCAAGGTGGGGAAGAATGACCGCCTCAGGAATGTTACCTGACACAAAATAATGAAATAAAAAGCTTCCTTAGCACTGGAAAGCAATGTGATTTAGAACCACACACAGCAGGGTTTGGCTTCTAGCTCGATCACTGACTGGTGGTCATGTGACCCTGGGGCTTTCAAGCTTTAGTTGGTAATAATATAATCTTACAAAATCCTTAAGAAGATTTCAGAGTACATACATATATAGTAAATGAAAATATACACACTCCTGGCATATTGGGTGGTTTACATTAGTTTGCCTTAAACTAGAAAGTGAGGAGATTCAAATTCCTAGGCCCTATTTTCTGCCACCATATCATGATGCCGGAGGTCTTAATATACCATCCCAAAGTTAATTAAAATCATCATTATTTTAAAAGAGAAATTTATAGTTGCTTATTTGGCATTCATCTAACTCTCCAGAGATAGAACCTTTTTTTTCCAGTTAATTCAATATTGTTAGCGCTATCACTATAGTCTTGCTTAATAGTGTTATTTCAAAGGAAAATTTTAGCTTTGGGCACACCCAGCAAAATAGAACAAATGCATGTTGAAAAATTATTTCCAAGGACTTTTTTTCAAAGGAGCAAAAAGAAATGCTGAAAACAGGTAATGTAGAATGGATTGACTCCTTCAGTTTTCATAAACACAATAGAACTTGATCATCACTTATTACCCCTTCAGTTTGTGGCATGAATTTGTTTCAGTTTGTTCCCCATGACTTTTGCTTCTAAAGTCAGATTTAAGGAATAATGATTTTCCATATTCAGCAGAAATTCAAATATGCTGCTCATGATAGTTGAACTTTTTTCATTATAAATAATTTTCAGGTGTTTCTTTCAGAGTTCTGAATATTTTGGCATGTATTTTGCACTTCCTTACAAGGGAATTCAAATCTGAATAAATTTATTTTTAGTCTTGTTATAAAGATGACTCAAAGACAGCTTCAGGTGGAATTATTCTTGTGACATTTCCTATTAGATGCAGTCACTCTCCTATGGATATATTGCTGTAGTTGAGAATGTATTTCCCACAATGTAAATTTCCTTCTATATATTTCTGTTAATAAGGTTATCAACAATTTAAAAGATTGTTAGAGGTAAATATACATGTGTATCTAAATATGTATGTATCTCTAAATATATATCTATCTCTCTAAGAGGAGCTTTTTTGGCAAATATATATAAATATATGCATATCTTTGTTAAATATATAGAGAGAGGAGCTTTCATTTTTTCTAGATTTAGGAAAGCATTGAGTCCTTAAGCTCAATCAAACAATTATTTTCTCAAATCTCCTTGGTATTATTTGATTCAAAAATTCTCACTTTATTGACTTCATTGTGTATTATTATAACCGGTCGTATTATTTAATCTATGACAGTATTCTCTCTCTCTCTTTTTTTTTTTCTTGATATGGGGACTTAACGGGAACTTAACATTGCTCTCTTGCCCAGGCTGAAGTACAGTGGTGCAATCGCAGCTTACTGCAGCCTTGACCTCCTGGGCTCAAGCGATTCTTTTGCCCCAGCCTCCCAAGTAGCTGTGACACAGCCTTCCAAATAGTTGGGATGAGCTAATTTTTTTATTTTTTTGCAGAGTCAGAGTTTCACCCTGTTGCCCAGGCTGGTCTTGAACTCCTGAGCTCAAGTCATCTACCCACCTCAGCATCCCAAAGTGCTAGAATTACAGGTGTGAGCCACTGCGCCTGGCCAGCAGTATTTTCTACAGTGAACAAACATTTAAAAATGCAGTTCTTATCTAGTTGGGTGACTTTTAAGATTCTTAATATTGAAAGAATAAGGATCACCTTTTTTCTTTGTGATCAACATGGAAGATTCCATTATAATGTGTGATTCAGCAAACATATTAACCATAATGATGCTTAATAGTCTCAGTACCTTCCTTCGGGGAAGATTCCAACCACTTTAGAAAGTTAAAAGAAGTGATAAACAAACCTCAGAGATCCCAGCCTTCACTCCTCAAGTGCCACTGTCCCTGGGGTGAAATTGCCATTGCTTAATAGTGCAGAGTGATGTTTCATGCATTTAGAGGAAGTAAGCAAGAAGGAAGAGGCCAAGTCACATTTCCAGCAACTGAATAAAAATTCCTTATATTTCAGAAGCGTACCCAAAATCTCTGGACTACCTCTTGCTATGACTCAGGACTCTGTCCTTTGTGTCCAATTAAAATGGCATGGATACTTGAGCTGGCAGAATTTTAAACCTTTATGTAAGCTAGACTTTATCTAGGACCGGAAAGCTGAAACCTGGACTTCGGGCCCATATCCACACTAGCAAAGCAAAATGGTGGGAATTTAATTCACAAGATGGAGGAAAAATAATTTGAATATTTCAGAATAAATTTCCTAAGTAAACAGCATTTTCCTCTTTGATTAGTTATGAAGAAAAAATGGGCTTTCAATATAAATTGAAATTACAATGCAATACCACAATATGCTCACTGTGGCAGACAGAATCCAAGATGACCCCAAATGAACCCTGCCTCCCATGCCTTTGTGTAATTGCCTCGCCTTGACTACAGGCAGGACTTGTGATGTGCCTCTAACTGATAGAATATGACAAAGATGATGGGATGTCACTCCTATTTAACATAATCTTATATAAGACTCTGTATTAGCATACTGAAGCTAGAGACTCTTGTGAGCTTGATGAAGTGAGCAGCCATTTAAAAGGAGCCCATGTGGGAAGGAGTTGAATGTGGCATCTAGAAACTGTGGACAGCTTCTGGGAACTGAACTCAGCTTCTTGCCAATGGCCCACACACCAAAAAAAAAAAAAAAAAAAAAAAACACTGGATAGGGCCATCAATAATACAACAGGAAGGAAATTGGTTCTCTCAGCAACCTGAATAAACTTGGAAGCAGATTCTGGCCCAGTCAAGCCTCCAGATGAGAACCCAGCCCAGCCAACATCTTTATGGTAGCCT
>NW_012101687.1:2252542-2260920 GCF_000951045.1 Mandrillus leucophaeus | reverse complement strand
AAAAAAAAAAAAAAAAACGAAACAAAACCACTAGGGCCATCAGTCATACAGCAGGAAGGAAATAAATTCTCTCAGCAACCTGAATAAACTTGGAAGCAGATTCTGGCCCAGTCAAGCCTCCAGATGAGAACCCAGCCCAGCCAACATCTTTATGGTAGCCTTGGAAGACTGTGATCAGAGGACCCAGTTAGATTATACTTTTAATGCACAGAAACTGTGGTATAATAAATGTGTATTGTTTTAAGCCTCTAAGTTTGTGGTAATTTATTATATAGCTATAGAAAAGTAATACACCCACTAAAATGGCAAAAAAGAAACAGACAATACCAAGTATCAGGAAGGACGTAAAATAATTGGAATTTTCACACACTGTGAAAGAGGGTAGAAATTGGTTTAGCTACTTCAGAAAACTATTTGGCAACATCGTCAAAAAATAATACACATGCACACACACACACACACACACACACATAGTAAATGCTCACTTAACATCACTGATAGGTTCTTAGAAACTGACTTTAAGTGAAATGACACATAACAAAACCAATTTCACCACAGGCTACTTGATATAAGCAAGAGTTAAGTTCCTGCCACATATTTCTGGTCAGAAAAACATCATTAAATTTCTAAACAAAGACCCAAGACATTTTCAATATTAAACATTGAAATAAATGGGAGCTATACATACATTTAAGAAAGATTAATAGAAACAAGTAAGAGAATTATTTACCTAACTTTTGGTGAATCAGTGACTGATGCCAGTATTAGTGGTGGTGGGTCAAATCAAGCACCCATCACCTCTTTGCAAAGTAAAAATAGTAATAGCACATCCATGTAGTTCAAAAACAAACAATAACAAACATGGCAGGCTCACTGAGCACTTTTATACCACATCCTTTATTGCCATGCATTTGTATGATTACCATATACTTGACAAATTTTTATTTGACAACAATTTGTATTCATTCAATTCACTCATTCATTTTCCAATCACTACTCCAGGTCAGGGTCATGGCTGGCTAGAGCCCATCCCTGCAACTCAGGGTGCAGGTGGGAGCCAACCCTGGACAGAACACCATTCCATAGCAGGGCACACACACACACACATGCTTACTTAGACTGGGATTGTGTAGAAACACTGGTTCACCAAATGTGCACATCTTTGGGATGTGGGAGGAAATCAGAGTACCTGGAGAACACCCAGACAGATATAAAGAGAACATGCAGACTTTACACAGACAGTGGCCCCAACCAGGAATCTACTTTTTTCCTCATCAACATTATAACAAAATGCCTGTAATCCCAACACTGGGAGGCTGAAGTGGGCGGAGCACTTGAAGTCAGGAATTCAAGACCAGCCTGGACAACATGGTGAAACCCCATCTCTACTAAAAATACAAAAATTAGTCGGGCATGATGGCATGCTGGTATGCGCCTGTAATCCCAGCTACTCAGGAGGTTGAGGCAGGAGAATCGCTTGAACCCGGGAGGTGGAGGTTGTAGTGAGCCAAGGTCATGCCACTGCACTCCAGCCTGGGTGACAGAGAGAGACTGCGTCAAAAAAAAAATTATAACAAAATGATGTAGAATGAAACAACATTATTCGAGAACCCACTCGTGTGTGTATGTGTTTGTGTGTGTGTCCATCCTATGACTCAGCAATTTTTGCCTAGGTATAGGACTAAAATAAATGCCCATGTTTACCAAAAGACATGTCCAAAAATGTCTTTAGTTACACTATTTGCAATAGTCCCAGACTGGAAACAACCCAATATCCATCATCAGTGAAATGAAGAACAAATTGTAGTTTATGTATAAACACAACGCTGTGCAGCAAAGAAATAAATGAGCCACAAGTCACACAACGTGGAACTTACAAACATAATGTGGAGAGAAAGAAGTTGGTAGTTTATATAAAGTTCATAAACAGGCAATACTAACCTATCCTGTTAGAAGTGAGGATGGTAGTTATTCTTGTTGGGGCAGTGATTGGATGAGTGCACAAGAGGGGTTTCTGGGAAACCAGTGATGTTACCTACTATTTCTTGATGTGGATGCTGTGACACATGGGTGGTTTACTTTTTGATAATTAGTCAAGTTATACACTTATTGTGTGTGTACTTTTATGTATGAATATTATACTTTAAAGGTTTACCTAGGCCGAGCACTGTGGCTCACGCATGTAATCCCAGCACCTTGGGAAGCCAAGGTGGGTAGATCACCTGAGGTCGGGAGTTCGAGACCAGCCTGACCAACATGCAGAAACCCCATCTCTACTAAAAATACAAAATTAGCTGGGTGTGGTGGCACATGCCTGTAATCCCAGCTACCTGGGAGGCTGAGGCAGGAGAATCGTATATATATATATATATATATATGCACATACATGTGAACTGATAGAGAGTAGGTTGTATAAACCATGCCTTTTAACCCTCAATGCTTCAGTGTTTTTCCTCAGAAAATATATTCTTACATAATCACAGTACAATTAACAAATTCCAGAAACTTAACATGAATGTAATAATTTAATCTGCAGTTCATATTCTAATTTTGTCGATTTTCTCAATAATGGGCTTTATAGCATGTTTTCCTTCTTCCCCATTTATCTATGTATTATCAGTATGAACGAATGGTTTTTCAATGGCTGATAGTACGTTATTTTCTTTAATTATTTTATTATTATTTTGATGATCAACTTCCCCAAATTTGGCTAGTGGAAGTCCCTTCAAGATACCTCTGTGTCCTTTTGAGAAGGCTCATAATTACTTACGTACCTTCTCACATAAGATGTACCAGGCTTACATTTTATTTTCTCTGCCCTCGTCCTGAAATCAGCCATCTCTCCAAAGTACCCTGGTTCCTTTTAGTGGAAAATGATATTAGAAACTAAAAATGAGTATACTCTAGGTATACTCATTGTTACTGGGGTATCTTGAGTCTAGACTTTTCAAAGAACAGAGTCTAGACTTTTCAAAGAATATATTCAAAAATATATAATATATATTATATATAAACTGTCTCTTATACACATCTAGATGTGTATAAGAGACAGCACATACACACACACGCAAACACACGCTTGCTTGTAATATATATATATAAAATTCTGAAAGAGCAGAATTAAACAAACACACAGGGCTCCCTGTCAGTTATACTGAAAGTTGTCTGAATTCTTAACCTTACCCCGGTATACCCCAGCCAGGTCTTTCTTTCATACCAAAATACATTTATATAGTAATTTGTAGTTTATGAAGCACTTTCATGGATGTTAGCCCCTTTGATACTTATAACAACCTTCTGAGAGAGCCAGAGCGTTATCATTATCATCAATATACTTAGAAGTTAAATGACTATTTCAGGCTGCCATTGCTAATAAGGATCTAAAATTCCATGCCTGGTGTTGTTGATGTTGCTTCTCACTTTCTTCTCAAAAAAGTGCGCTGGTGTCCTTGAATGCAGCTGGACATTTCTCTCAGTACTGACAATATAGAGTGAAGTAAGGGGTTCCCTCCACATCCATATGATGACCAAATTCCCAGCTTACCCCACACCTATACCTGTACTGTTTGAGAGAACTAAGCTATCTATTTCCAAGCTTCTATTGAATAATATAACCTCTCCTCCTTAATTTCTGTCCAAAATACTGTGGTAAGCAAGTAACACTTTGAAATTTATCATTTTGAAGACAGTCGTCCCACTCTAGAGCTAATGAAAGTATAGCAAAAATGTAAATGCAGTCTCCATCTTTACAAAATAATATAAAAAAGATTCCATATTTAATCATTTATGAACTTAAAAAAAACCCTGCCAAAAATGCAAGTTATGAGAATGTTACTTCTTGAAGGTAGTTTGAGGTACTTGAAAACAGTAATTTTAGAGCATGGAGTTCTTACAGAGTACATGTATCTATCTTATCTAATAGCATCCTCTCTACACAAGTCATGTTGAATGAATTCAGTCCTATATCCATGTTTAGCTATAGTTTTATAACTCTGACATGCATATAAAAGACACAATTTTATGTGACGGTTGTGAAAAATCATGGCTTTTTCCATTTGCATCACATTTCTCCTAGGAGGAGATCTTCCATGAGAATTGAAAATTGATTTGATTTACCTAAATAAATGGGCAACGACAAAAACCCTCAAAGCTTCTCACACAGGATAGCTTTGCTATAGGAGGCTTACAGCTCTCCTCCTCTGAAGAAAAATCCCATACCCTTTATAATTGTAATGCCTTTCTCCATTAGGGTTTCCTGATTTATGATATTATAAGCTGCTGGACATTCTTCCTCTCTTCTAGACTAGAGTTAGTGTGTATCACCATTTCTTGATTCTGCGCTTGTGGCAGACATTGCTAATCATTTGTTTTTTTCTGACTTTCTTCTACCATCTGTCATCCTTTCCATCATTGTTAGTTGGTATGTAGTCTTTTAGTTTATAAAGGGAGTTTAGTTCAATAGAAAAAGCATGGTATTGGAAATCCAGAAACCTGGATTATGTCTCAACTTCAGCTGAAAATATCTGTGTCAATTTGAACTACTGACTTCACTCCTCTGGGTTTCAGTTATTTGTCATCATCATTATCATCACTGTCATCATCATCATCTTCATGATTCTTGAAGTTCTTCAAGCTCTGAAATTCTGGCTTCTATTTCAGGTACAAAGGTACGTACTAGTTAAATAGTAACTATTTTAGCAAAAGGAGTCCCTTTACTCTGCCTGCTTCTTATATGTATGCACATAATATGGGGCTCAAATAAAGCCAACTATTACAATGCCAACTTAAAAAGGACAGATAGTCTAAGTAGCAACTTCATTCATTCATTTATTTAACAAATATTTATTGAGCTCTTCCCATGAGCCAGCTACTCTTCTAGGCACTGCAGATCCGGCAGTAAACACTATCAAAGGACCTTGTTCTTCTGATGTTTTTATTTTAGAATGTGTAGAGGGACAAGCAATAAATACATACATGAATTAAAAGAAAAATACTATCTCAAATGGCGATATATTCTATGAAAAAAGTCAAACAATAATGGAATGGAGAGTTGTCTGGAAGGTGGACAGGTACTTTAGGATGAATCATCAAGGAAGACTTCTTTGGGGAAGTGACAGCTAAGCTGAAACCTCTAGCCTGTCATCCAAAGACTTGGTGGCAGAGCTTTCAGACAAAGGAACAGCATGTATAGAGAAAGGTTTACCAGGACGGCTTTGTTGGAGGAAGAGAGCAAATGCCAGTGTCTTTGGAGCACAGTGAATGGTGGAAGGCTTATTGTAGGTGAGGTCAGAGAGACCAGACAGGCAGATGAGGATCCGTCTGGATAGCAGAATGCCTTTTCATCAGGAGGAGGGAATGGAGCTCACAGGGCAGAGATCAAATGATGCCAATAGTCTGACAGACTGGGCCAATCATTGATTTAGTTTTCTTTCCCCAGAAATCCTCAATCCGGTTGAAAATTCCTGTTTCAGTCCAAGACAGTGACTATATTTTTCCTCGGAAAAGATCAATTGCATTCAGCAGAGGAAACTTCATCCTTTCCCAGAAGATTGGATCCTGAAAGACAGTAATCAAGAGAGAGAGAGAATACCAACATGATAGATGATAAAGAATTAAATCATGCAGCTAACTTACTGGGAGGGTGGGAAAGGCACTTTACCTCTCTTGACATCTGTTTTGACAACTGTAAAATGAAGGCTTTGACGAGATAATCTTGGTAGTTTTTTACCCACTCTAAAGTGGAGTTGTTTATTTATAGCTCTAAAATATATTTTTAAAATCACTTTTCCTGCTATTTAAATAATCTATGCCATATTAGACCTAACGTACATTTTTCTAAGCATTCTACACTTTACCCTTCTATCCGCAGTCCTGTAAATAAGCAGTTTATATAATTTGGACAATTTATTTCCATTATTTCCATATGATTTTCATATGACTTATTTTCAGTTGAGCACATATGTTCTCATTAAATTTTATTGTGTTCGTTGCAAACTATATTATGAACAGGATAAACTGAGAGCCTATTCCTGTAGTACTCCACCAGACTCCAGTATTGGGGGTCACTTATCTAATCAGATGAGACTCTACATATCTCGTTTAGCACTGGTGTCTTAAATTATGCAAATTCTACTTTTTTTTATTTTATAAAACTCAAGGTAATAGTTACCAGTTTCCAAATATTTAAGAACTCTCATATTTTGCAAGATTCCTTAAAGATCAGCTATCTAATCCATAGTACTAGTACTTTTGAGAATTAATTCCATGAGTACCACAGGGTTAAACTTACTTGAAAGTAAGGTCTCTCTGATAACTCTTAATCTAGGTAGGATTTCAGTTCTTTCCAATCAATGTCTAATCTATATATCCAGTCTGGTTGTCAATATCCATCACAGAGAATATAAAGTAAAATCAATCTATTCTTATTCTTCTCCTTTAGCTAGCTTCAATGCGTGCCCTGTATTATTTTTCATAAGCCTCCATTATTTCTGGCCATTTGCCTTTCTGGTAATGTAATTTGGTCTATGCTATTCTTTTCTTTTTTTTCTTTTTTTCTTTTTTTTTGAGATGGAGTCTCGCTCTGTCCCCAGGCTGGAGTACAGTGGCGCAATGTCAACTCACTGCAAGCTCCGCCTCCCGGGTTCATGCCAGTCTCCTGCCTCAGCCTCCTGAATAGCTGGGACTACAGGCACCTGCTACCAAATACGGCTAACGTTTTTGTATTTTTAGTAGAGATGGGGTTTCACCGTGTTAGCCAGGATGGTCTCGATCTCTTGACCTCGTGATCCGCCTGCCTCGGCCTCCCAAAATGCTGGGATTACAGGCGTGAGCTACTGTGCCCGGCTCTATGCTGTTCTTTAATGTGTCTTAAATAATGTGTTCTTCCTTTCGTATTTTGTTTGTTTGCATTACAATGCCATTTTATTTAGGAGGCAAAGAATATTGAATAAGCAACCCACAAAAGGAGAAATACAAATGTTAAAACATAGGAACACATAGTTCACCTCATTGGTAGTCAATGTAGTAAAAAAATTGAAGCAATGAAAAGATACATTTTGCCTATCAAATTGGAAAAATTCAATAGCTAGTATAGGTAAGGGTGATATTATCCCAATCTGGTGGTGGGAAAGTAATCCTGTATAACCTTGCTATAGGGGAATACTTGATCTACACCTTTGATCCTGTTTTTCTTCTTTAAATAATTTATCTTAAGGAAACAATTAGTGATGTGCACACAGCTATGTCTAGAAGGATATTTATCATTCAGTTGTAATAATTCATAGCAATTTAAGTGTTCAACATCAAGATTATAAGTTATGTTAAATGAATTATGATACATCTATTCAATAGAATGCTATAAACCTATTAAATTTAAACTGTTGTTGGAACATATTTAGTGATGGAGGAAATATTTATAACATATTAAAAACACAGATTTCAAACCTGTGTTTATACTATGATCCAATTTTCACAGAAATTTTTATGTACATATAAGTAATTTAGTTATTTAGACCCTCATCACCCAGGACTGGACACTAAAGATAGATATAGACAACTATATAGAAGTCACGGCCTCAATAGCAGACAATGCTGTTTGCCTGCCTAATAGCCATTTTCCTCTTTTTCTTCTTGAGTTCCAATTTAGTTCAGTTGTCAATTCCTTCCCACTTGAATCTGGAGTAAATCCTAAATTTAAGCCAAATATAATGGTCCTGCAGTGCTGGCCACTGTGACTTAAGGGAAGGTCCACAGATATTTATGGGAGTTGCTTATGGGAAAAGATTTCTGCTCTTGAAGTAATATGCCAGAAAAGATGGACATCTTTACTTTGGCTAGACTTTTATCTTGTCTAAATGTGATATAAAGAGCTGTTCCAGCAATTTTTGTCCATGAGGATAATTAACAATTTTGAGCACTCTTCATTCCATTGTGTAAATCCGTGTTTCTGCACAGAATTATTTACCTTCTGGCCTGAAGTACTTTCTTTAACATTTCTTGTAGATAGGGACTGATGCAGATTAAAGCTTTTAATCTTATCTTCATTATTGACAGGTATGTTTGCTGAATAGAGGAGTCTAGATTGAAAGGTTTTCTTTCTACTTTAAAGATTTTTATCCTCTGTCCTCTCACATATGCTGTCTCTAACAAGAAATCTGCTGTCATCCTTATCTGTTTTCCTCTGTACATAATATGTCTCTTTCAGGTTGTTTTTAAACTTTTTCTTTTTACCACTGGTTTTGAGAAAATTAATTATAATGTGCCACATTTTCCTATGTAACAAACCTGCACATCCTGCGCATGTACCCCCAAACTTAAAACAAAATAAAATAAAAATAAAAATCAGATTATTATTATCATTTTTTTTGAGACGTAGTTTC
>NW_012101687.1:2244894-2251382 GCF_000951045.1 Mandrillus leucophaeus | reverse complement strand
TGGCCCATGCCTCATAATTATTTATTGACTGCCAGACATTAAGAATTTTATCTTGTTTTGGAGCTGGATATTTTTGTATACTTATAACTATTTCTTGAGCCTGATTCTGGGATGCAGCTAAGTTACTTGTAAAGAGTTTGATCCCTTGGGTCTGGTTTTTAAGATTTTAATCCAGCACCAATATCTTTTAATCCAGAGCTGATTATTTCTCATTACAGAAGCAAACCTTCCTGAGTATTCTACTAACACCCTCTGAATTGTAAAGTTTTCCATTGTGGCTGACGGGAATAGGCACTATTCCCAGCCCAGTGTTAGCACTGGGCAGTATTACCTCTAATCCTTTTGAATGGTTCTTTCCTCAGCCTCCGATAATGTCATCACAAATATGTGCTGATCAGTACTCTGCTGCGTGCTAGAGGGGGGCTCTCTGCAGACCTCTAGAGTTCAATCTCTGTGCAGATCTGTCTCATCTGGTATTGTGTCTTATGAACTCCAGGCATCTTCTGTCTCCCAGATCCTGCAATCTGTTTCCTCAGTTCAGAGTTGACCTGCTTTCCCCTTCCCTGCGCTGGAGACTGGAAACTTTCTCAAGGCAATAATCTGGAGCAATTATATGGCTTGGCTCATGTTTTACCTATCTCTCTTGAATTACTGTCATTAGCTGCCTGATGTCCAATTTCTCAAAAACAGCTTTTTCATTGATTTTGCCCATTCGTTGGGTTTTGTTAAAGGGATAGAGTAATTCCAGTCCCTGTACTCCATCCTTTCTCTCATATTTTAAAAATGTGCTTTTCACATTTTAGCTAATTAGAGGAATTTCTCCATAGTCACATTGGTCTTTTTTAGATGCCTCCCACTTGTCTTCCTCCTTTACAGTAAAACATTTGTGCAAATGCTCATTCTAACATTTACTCAAACTTCGTTGTAAATCTCAGTATTATACCCCTCAACCATCTTCCGTTTAGATTCACGGGCATTTTGGCAGTATTTACAGTCCTCTGAATTTTCATTTGCTTGACCACATATGGTTGTAGTCAGGCAGGGCCACATGACTAGCTCTAATGAATAGGCTATGAATGGAAGTGACATTGCTGCTTTTGGGTCAAAGAGTTTCAAAAAAAGAGTAAGTTCTCCATTCACTCCCTCTGCTGTTAAAGGGAAGGCTAAAATCACAAGTTCAGATAGCAGCATCAAGCGATTTTGGACATTCCCTCAATCTGAGTCCTAGAGTAGGGCTTCCTACCAACTTGCCATTCAACATGTAGTGTAACTATGAATAAACATTTGTTGTGTGAAAACCACTGAGATTTGGGGATTAATGTGTTAACCTGCTTCATCTGATGAACACATTCCAAAATAACATACATATTTTCTACAAACAAATACATTTTCTTAGTATTTAAGTTGTAGTAACAATATTTCAGACAAATGTCAACCACTTGGAAATAGCAATAATTTCTTAAAACCTCTCCAAAATAACTTTGGAGCAAAGAAAACAATGTTATTACTAACTATTTAGAAAATAGAGTAGTCCCCCACCCCACCTTATCCATAGTTGTACATGGTTTCAGCTACCCACAGTCAACCTAAGTCTGAAAATATTAAATGAAAAATCTCAGAAATAAACAATGAATGTTACAAATTGTGCACCATTCTGAGCAGTGTGATGAAATCCTGGACCATCTCACTAAGTCCTGCCCAGGATGTGAATCATCCTTTGTCTGGAACATCCACACTGTAGGCGCTACCTGCCCATTAGTTACTTAGTAGCCCTCTCAGTTATCAGATTGACTGTTTCAGTATTGCAGTGTTGTGTTCAAGTAACCTTTATTTTACTTAATACTGGCTCCAAAGTACAAGAGTAGTGATGCTAACATATTGCTATAATGGTTCTGTTTTATTATTAGTTATTGTTGTTAATCTCTTATTGTGCCTAATTTATAAATTAAAGTTTATCCTAGGCATGTATACAAAAAAAAAACATAGTATATATATGTTCAGTATATATAAGGTGTAGCTATATATGGTTTGGTACTGTCTGCAGTTTTAGGCATCGCTAGGGGTTTTGGGACATATCCCCCGCAGATAAGGGAATGCAGCTGTAATGACAATGAGCACACTTCATATAATAAATATGGGATGCTGCAAGATCTGTATGCAAAAGATTAATGTGGCTGATTGAATTTAATACCAGAAAATGCACCAAGACCAAATAGAGCTTATTCCAAGTATGACTTAATGTTAGGACATCTACTAATATAAAACATTTACACCAAAAGCTTAAAGAAGATAAATAATCTCCGCAGATGCTAAAAAGAAGGTTTGATCTGTTTTTCTTTCTAAAAAAAAAGACTCTTAGCAAGTAAGGACTAGGAAGGTGCTTCTTTAAAATTATAATGCAAGTGTATCTCAAACAAACTACCAATATCGTGCTTTAATGGCTAAACACAGAGCTTTGTCATTTGCAGTAATGAGAAGACAAACACTTCCTCTATCAGCACTCTTATTTACAATTTTTCCTGTAAATTTTGCTTTGGCCAATATAAGACAATAAAAAGTAAGAAAGCAAAACTGTCATCATTTGGATCATCTGTTACCTAGAAAACTCAAAAGAGTCATCTGAAAACATTTTACAAGCAATAAAAAGTTCAAGAATGTGACTATAAATAAATACAAATTAGATTTTTATATGGCAGAGAAGTCTGACTTTGAGCAACAAAGGCAAATTGCCAGATCACATACAAACAGACTTCTGGGACAGCATTTATTGAGGAGACTCATAGAGACTGAAGCGGTAGCATGACGGCCGAGTTTTATGTTGCACTATCACATTCTGAAAAAGCACATAGAGATTTAGCTTGGCCAGGAGTCAACACTAGGAGAGGTATCGTGGCCCTAGGGAAAGACCCGTTGCTCACCAAGCATGATCAAGATTGTGACAGAAAGACTATTCTTCATCCCTTTGCTATCACCTCAGTATTCATGGGTTGAGGAGCATCAGTCCTTCCGTTGATATTTTTGGGGACTATGACAGAGTCTATTTCCAAGAAATTGTTAACAGGAACATTTCTGATTCCATATGTTCTTCTAGAAACTTAACATACCTCATCAAGTGTAGAGTCTTGAACTACACTGTACTTGTGACTTCTCCAACCAATAGAATACAGACGGAGTACTGCCATGTGATTTTCAAGGCTAGTTCATAAATAGAACACAGCTTCCATCTGGCTCTTCCTTTTTGGGAGGCTTGCATGGGGGAAACCAGCCATCAGACTGTGAGGAAACCTAGACTAGCCCATGTGGAGAGACGACATGTAAAGGCCAATGTGGAGAAGAACTCAGGCCCCTTAGCTAACTGCAAATGTGAACCGCCACGCATGAAAGTTAATGAGGTTTCAGATGATTTCAGTTTCCAGCCTTTGAATCTTCCAGCTTAGCACCAGGCATCAAGGAGCAGACAGAAGCCATGTCCTACCGAAATTCCTGGTTCATGGGCATAATAAATGGTTGTTTTATGCCACTAAGTGTTGGGGTTAATTTGTTATGCAATCATAGAAACTGGAACCGAGACACAAGTTTAAGTCTTGCATTTGTAGCTTATATTACCAGTGGCGTGATCTGCCACCTCAATATTATGCCAGGATTGATTTTAATGCTTGGCTTTATCCAAGTTCCATGGAGTTCTGCAGAAGACCAATCCTCTTACAGTCAGACTGCAGGAGAACAGTCAAATTAACCTTTGCTTCTGAACCAAATAGAAAATATAATGGAAAAGATTACATTCATAAAAAGACCCAACAAAATATCTGGGATTAACAAGAAATGTATAGGACCTAGATAAAGAAAGTGAATTTATTTTTCTGAAAAAAAGTCAAATATGCAATAAGATCATAACATACAAAGTCAAATATGCAATAAGATCATAACATACAAAGCAATTTTCATCTAGCCCAGAATGCTGAGTATGGTCTGATTTGCAGATCGTATACTTAGATATGTGACGTACAAATCAGACGAGGTCTCATATTTATGTGAGTTTCTTTAGTGAATTGAATTCATTTTTAAGCTATTCACATGGCTTTAAAAATCAATTCAATTTACCTAAGAAACTCATTAAGAACTGCTCAAAAATAGGATTCAATATTTGTGCAAACTCAGAGAACACAAAGCCATCAAGTCTTCCTAAACGTAACAGCAAATAAAAAAAATTAAAGATTGATCTATTACCAAAAAATTTTAAATCCTTATATGAAAAGACATCATAAATAGAATTTAAGGGCAAATTTTAGAAGAAAAATTTGCAAAATCATGATAAATTGTGACAACTATGAGTATATAAAGAATTCTTGGCTACGTGCGGTGGCTCACACCTGCAACTCCAGCACTTTGGGAGGCCAAGACAGGCAGATCACTGGAGCCCAGGAGTTCAAGACCACCCTGAGCAACATGGTAAAACTCTGTCTCTATAAAAAATACAAAAGTCAGTCAGGCATGGTGGTTCATGCCTGTGGTCCCAGCTCCTCAGGAGCATGAGGTGGGAGGATCACCTGAGCCCTTGGAGGTAAAGGCTGCAGTGAGCTGTGATTGCACTACTGCGCTCCAATCTGGGCAACAGAGTGAAACCCTGTCCCAAAAAATAAGAGAAATGAAAAAACAAAATATATTGGATAAAAGTATATCAGAGATTTCAAAAATAAATCTGTGTAGGCAATAAATATTTTGTTAATATATCATTAGTACAATGATGATTAACACAAATCTAAAAAACTTTTTCTATCAAATTGGCTAATGTATTTTTAATCAAATTGAATGTCTCAGAATTATGTATACCTTTTCAACTAGCAATTTCACTTCTATAACTTTATCTTAAGGCAGTGACAATGGATATTCACTAAAATGTATGGCCAAAATTGTTGAATTATGTTGTGTTAAGTAGAATTATTAACTACTATTAATATTATATTGTGCTAAGTGTTATAACATTATATTTTGTTATATTGTGTTAAGTAGAATTATGTTGTCCTAATTCTAATGACAGAATTATTTGTAATAGCTTATAAATGGAAACACCTTAGAAGTTCAACAATAGGGAATTGGTGAAGTAAATTTTTGCAAATTCCTACAAAAACAGAAATACTATAATGTAATAGTTGAGAACACAGACTCTAGTTTTAAATTATCTGGATTCAAATCTGAATATTTTAATTCTAACCTTTGGAGCCTTGGCCAAGTTATTTCCCCTAAATCTCCATACAAATGGGGATCCTAATAGTACTTAGCATGGAGATTGTCATGAGCATTAAATGAGATAATCCAACCGTGCACTTATTATATAGTGTCTAGCACATAGTGCCAGTGAAAATTAGCTATCAGTATTTTTATTTAATAGAGTATCACATAAACACTAAAATAATGTCTCAGTAGACCATGTAATAAAATGTAAAAATGTTTATGATCTATGGTGAATGGGAGAAAGCAGAGTATAAAATTTTATGTAAAGTATAATATAAATTATATAATAAGAGAAACACAATACATGTATTTAAAAGCCAGGAAGATATACATCAAAATGTTAACATTGTTGTCTCTGGATTACTATTTTCTCCTTTGTAAGTTTCTCAGTTTTCTACTTTTCTAAACAAAGAAGAGCTATTTTGTAATAAAAAGCAATTAGCACATAAAAAAGTAATCATGGCAGATTATGTCCAGTTTTTTCCTCCTTGGCTATCACAAAATATTGGACATCATTTTATTCTTCCAAAATTTTAGTGCTTGTACCTTTTCAACACATTTTTTCTTATAGGCCGTGAGTAGATCCAAAGTAGCGTTTTCCCTTCTCTGCTTTCCTTGCCTTTGGCAGATAGAATTATCAGGAAGGCTTGTCAAGAATGTATTTTTCTGGTGATAGCTGATTTAATGCCAGTATCACATTTAAAGTAATGTTTTAATTTTTTTCTTGGGTCACTGATAGGATTAAGGGTGCAGACATATTGACCCTCTGTTGATTTGCCAATATCCAGAAGAAACTTTTCTCCTCTGTTAGAAATGAGAAGTTGACATAGCGTTTATTGGTGTGTTATTGGTTAGAGTATTAACTATTGTAAGTTGCTTACGCAATGAATACATAATAATAATAATTTGTTGTAGAGGAAATTTACAACTAAAAAACCAAAAAATATAATACTGATAATGATAAAATGGTAATGTTTTAATTGCCAAACACATAAAAGATGATCAATAAATATTTGTCCAATAAAATGGAACTGAAAGAGGTACCAGGCACAATGTACAAAATTTTTGTATTGAACTTAAGTTGTTTTTAAATATCAGAAATATTTTTTATTTCTTTACTTCTGAAAGAAAGGTTTTAATAAGGTTTTTGCCTAGGAGATTTGGGAACCCATATTTTAACTGTCACTGGGCTAGTGTTATTCAGGCCATCTTTTACAATAGTTGTTAGTGACAGGTTTGTTTTTTTTTTTTTTTTT
>NW_012101687.1:2220972-2244844 GCF_000951045.1 Mandrillus leucophaeus | reverse complement strand
ACTGCGCTCCAATCTGGGCAACAGAGTGAAACCCTGTCCCAAAAAATAAGAGAAATGAAAAAACAAAATATATTGGATAAAAGTATATCAGAGATTTCAAAAATAAATCTGTGTAGGCAATAAATATTTTGTTAATATATCATTAGTACAATGATGATTAACACAAATCTAAAAAACTTTTTCTATCAAATTGGCTAATGTATTTTTAATCAAATTGAATGTCTCAGAATTATGTATACCTTTTCAACTAGCAATTTCACTTCTATAACTTTATCTTAAGGCAGTGACAATGGATATTCACTAAAATGTATGGCCAAAATTGTTGAATTATGTTGTGTTAAGTAGAATTATTAACTACTATTAATATTATATTGTGCTAAGTGTTATAACATTATATTTTGTTATATTGTGTTAAGTAGAATTATGTTGTCCTAATTCTAATGACAGAATTATTTGTAATAGCTTATAAATGGAAACACCTTAGAAGTTCAACAATAGGGAATTGGTGAAGTAAATTTTTGCAAATTCCTACAAAAACAGAAATACTATAATGTAATAGTTGAGAACACAGACTCTAGTTTTAAATTATCTGGATTCAAATCTGAATATTTTAATTCTAACCTTTGGAGCCTTGGCCAAGTTATTTCCCCTAAATCTCCATACAAATGGGGATCCTAATAGTACTTAGCATGGAGATTGTCATGAGCATTAAATGAGATAATCCAACCGTGCACTTATTATATAGTGTCTAGCACATAGTGCCAGTGAAAATTAGCTATCAGTATTTTTATTTAATAGAGTATCACATAAACACTAAAATAATGTCTCAGTAGACCATGTAATAAAATGTAAAAATGTTTATGATCTATGGTGAATGGGAGAAAGCAGAGTATAAAATTTTATGTAAAGTATAATATAAATTATATAATAAGAGAAACACAATACATGTATTTAAAAGCCAGGAAGATATACATCAAAATGTTAACATTGTTGTCTCTGGATTACTATTTTCTCCTTTGTAAGTTTCTCAGTTTTCTACTTTTCTAAACAAAGAAGAGCTATTTTGTAATAAAAAGCAATTAGCACATAAAAAAGTAATCATGGCAGATTATGTCCAGTTTTTTCCTCCTTGGCTATCACAAAATATTGGACATCATTTTATTCTTCCAAAATTTTAGTGCTTGTACCTTTTCAACACATTTTTTCTTATAGGCCGTGAGTAGATCCAAAGTAGCGTTTTCCCTTCTCTGCTTTCCTTGCCTTTGGCAGATAGAATTATCAGGAAGGCTTGTCAAGAATGTATTTTTCTGGTGATAGCTGATTTAATGCCAGTATCACATTTAAAGTAATGTTTTAATTTTTTTCTTGGGTCACTGATAGGATTAAGGGTGCAGACATATTGACCCTCTGTTGATTTGCCAATATCCAGAAGAAACTTTTCTCCTCTGTTAGAAATGAGAAGTTGACATAGCGTTTATTGGTGTGTTATTGGTTAGAGTATTAACTATTGTAAGTTGCTTACGCAATGAATACATAATAATAATAATTTGTTGTAGAGGAAATTTACAACTAAAAAACCAAAAAATATAATACTGATAATGATAAAATGGTAATGTTTTAATTGCCAAACACATAAAAGATGATCAATAAATATTTGTCCAATAAAATGGAACTGAAAGAGGTACCAGGCACAATGTACAAAATTTTTGTATTGAACTTAAGTTGTTTTTAAATATCAGAAATATTTTTTATTTCTTTACTTCTGAAAGAAAGGTTTTAATAAGGTTTTTGCCTAGGAGATTTGGGAACCCATATTTTAACTGTCACTGGGCTAGTGTTATTCAGGCCATCTTTTACAATAGTTGTTAGTGACAGGTTTGTTTTTTTGAGACGGAATCTTGCTCTGTCGCCCAGGCTGGAGTGCAATGACGCGATCTCAGCTCACTGCAACCTCTGCCTCCCAGGTTCAAGTGATTCTCCTGCTTCAGCCTCCTGAGTAGCTGGGACTACAGGCGTGTGCCACCACGCCCAGCTAATTTTTGTATTTTTAGTAGAGACGGGATTTCACCATGTTGGCCAGGCTGGTCTCAAACTCCTGACTTCAGGTGATCCACCTGCCTTGGCCTCTGAAAGTGCTGGGATAGCGAGAGCTATTGCACCTGGCCTTTTTCTTCTTTTTACAGTAAATACCCCTGCATCTGTTGCTCATCCTGCAAGAGACCCAGTCTCCACCATTCATTCTTATACAGCCTGATTCACACTCCCTTTCACTGGTAGAATCCCTGTTTCTTTCACTATCCACCTATATCAGTCAGGATTAGGTTTGCTTCAATATATCAAATGGCAAAAACCACAATGACTTTTGCACTGACCTAATACCAGAAAGCAATAACACTGGCCATTTCGGGGAAGTTTAGGTTAAGGACTCTGAAGGTAGACAGTCCATGACCCGTAAAGGAATCCCACACGGTCTTCAGAAAGATTAAGGTCCTTCTAACTCAAAACTCTGCCACTTCTAGAGGGTGTCCTTGACTTTGTGATCCAAGATGACTGTGATCCAAGCTCAACCAGCATAGCCATGTGCATAATGGCTCTGTTGTCTTCTTCCTCTCTGGAAACTTTCTGGAGGTGCCTCATAGCACTTCCTTTATATCTGTGTTAATTATCTATTGCTGTGTAACAAATTACACCAAAACTTAGCAGCTTAAAACAACAAATGCTCATTATCTCACTGTTTCTGTGGGCCAGGAATTCAGGCACAAGTTAGTTGGGTGCTCTTGGCTCAGGGTATCCCACACGGTTGCAATCAAAGTGTTGACAGGTTCTACAGTCATCTAAAAGCTCACCCGGGAAGGATATGTTTCTGAGATCACACACAAAGCTGTTGGCAGGCCTCGGGTCCTCACTGGCTCTTGCGTGGAGACATCAATTTCTTGCCATGTAGGTTTCTCCATGGAGCAGATCACAACATGGCAGCTGGCTATCCTCGGAACAAGAATAAAAGAAAGTACCCAAGACGGAGCCAAAGTCTCTTTGTAACCTAATCTTGGAAATGACATCCCCTCACTTTAGTCCTATTCTATTCATTAGAAATGAGTCACTAGGTCCAGTCCATATTTCAAAAAGAGGATTTGCCCACACAGGTGAGTATCAGGAGAGAGAGGTCATTGGGGACCATTTCAGAAGCTGCCTGTAATGAAATCTTATTACACAAAACATAGCCGCATATACTGAAGGGAGCCTGAGAAATATAGTTTTCTGTTATGTAGTAATCTGCTTAGCTAAAACTCAGAATTCTTTTACTAAAAGAGAAAGAAGGAATAACTATTTGGTGGCAATTAGCATTTTAATGTCATCCTCACTGATGTTTTACTCTTCACCCCATCATCTCCCATTTTTCTCCTGCCCTTCTTTCTGTTCTTTGTACTAGAGTCTTCATCCTAAACCCTTTGTTCAACACACAGATCCATGTTTACCATTGTTATGTAAGAATATCGGATCAAAACCATCATTTTCATGACTCACAGTTAGCAGATGCTATGGAATTAGGAGTTTCACTCATTTTACTCACTAAGACTCTCTTCTTCTAAGTCTAACCTAATGTCAAAACAATAAGCTCTTTCTAAACTGGGCATGGTGTCTCACACCTGTAATCCCAGCACTTTGAGAGGTTGAAGCAGGTCTACCAAAAATACAAAACATTTAGCTGGATGTGGTGGTGTGTGCCTGTGATCTCTACCACTCAGAAAGCTGAGGTGGGAGGATTGCTTGGGCCTGGCTGGTGGAAGTTGCAGTGAGCTGAGATCACACCACTGCACTCCAACCTGGGTGACAGAGCAAGACCCAATCTCAAAAAAAGTTGCAGAAAGGCATATAAAGAAGTATTCTTGGGTAGGAATTGGGGAACTTGAACTCTAGTCAGCTTTGGTCCTTACAAACTACCATGGAACCTCACAAAAACCACACAGTCCCCTGAGACTCAATTTCTCAACTGTGAATTTTAAGGCCAAGTCATGACATGATCACAATGAAGTTCCTCAGTGGTGGAAGAGATGGAAGGAGCATGCCTGGCAGCTCTCTTAAGTGACAAGCACTGACAATTCAGTAGCTTGAATTCAGGTGAGAGACACTCCTAGCACAGTAGCTGATAAAGTTAAGGAGCAGCAAACTCCCGAATCTTATTGCCTAGGTTGGCTGCATCTCACTGCCATATGATTCTTTTAAACCATAGGCCTCGCCAACTTAGTGGCCATTATTAAGTTGCCATTATTAGTGGCCTCGCCAACTTAGTGGCTTCCCATTATTCATTCATTCACTTATTTCACAAGTATGTACTGAGCACTTGCCATGTACCAGAGTCTTTGCTGGGAGCCTAGGGAGAGGAAGGTGAACAAGACTGACATAGTTCCTGCCTCACAGAATTTGAATTTAATGGGGAAATCACACAATTGAAGAAGCAATAACAACAATAAACATGATACGTGTTTGATAAAGGATATCATGTGAGCACTTAATAGAATTGTCTAAGCTGCTCTGGGAGGATTAGAGGAAAATTACTAGAGGAAATAAAGTCCAAACTTCTTCTTTCCTTCCAAACCCTCCATGTTTTTAGCTCACCTACATTTTTTTTTTTTTTACTGTATATTTTCTCCTCCTCCTTAAATACCTTGCCCTCTGACCGAAATGCATTCCATTCTGTGCTGAATACACTCTACATGGTTATAAAAATCACTATCTTCCTTCAGATTAGGAAGACGCATACCCTGGAACCCTTCTCTCTTTCCTATTGCAGAGCCATAGATAAATATTTCCAAATATTTCAACACTGAGAACTTTTCACATTCCCTATCAATGAAATTTTGGGGCCAACTGGCTTGTCTCCTTCAAACCCATTTCAAGTTCTCTTGTTCAACCACCACTGCACAGCAGTCTATAATCTACGAAGTAACTTATTGGACTTGTTCAAAGGTACAACCATTTGCTCCAAGGAAGTTCATCAGTGGCCCCCTCAAGAATTCTGGAGATGTCTAAAATCCATTGAGATAGAAAAGTATGCTGGAGAGTTTGAAACATATTCTAATAATAGTATCTAGGTCTCTTGTAGTGTCAGGCATGGATGCATAAAATAGATTGAGTCCAACTGTGCCCATTATGCACTTGTGCTACACACCATTAATGACGGGAAAGAACTCGAACCAAGCATTTTCAGCACTACCTCAACAAGCCATTCCACCAGGAAATAATCTCCTTCAGTCACTGTGAAGTCATTTCAAGTATTTCCATCACTCCTATTTCAGCCAAATGTTTTATATTCTTCCAACAGTACAATCCTTTCTGACAAGAGCTTCAGATATAAATTGACATTTGGAAGATTAGACAGGACAGTGGTTGAACTCTGTTCCTAGATTGGATTCTGCAAGCTATTTGCTACATGACCTATCACAAGTCACCTGCCCATCCACACCTGCTTTCCCCATTATGAACTAGAAATTGATAACTCAAGGAATGTGTGTGGCCAAAAGAGTGTCTGTGAAATCCATGCAATGCCTTGAAGAGGTTGTTATGTAATTCAAGTTCATTACTAATGATATTAATCAGTCCCTTTTCCTGTTACATTTTTCATGCCAACTAAATAATATAATTAGTAGTACTTAACAATTTTGTCTTTCAAAATGAGCACAGCATCTCTTCTGTCTTTATTCCTTTTTTTTCTTACTTGTATTTAGACTTTTACTTAGTGATAATCAGTCGCATATACTTAATTCATGGGAAAAGCAACACATTAATCATCACCAGTGGCCAGGTGCAGTGGCTCATGCCTGTAATCCCAGCACTTTGGGAGACCAAGGTGGGCAGATCACTTGAGGTCAGGAGTTCGAGACCAGCCTGGCCAACATGGTGAAACCCCGTCTCTACAAAAAATACAAAAATTAGCCTAGAGTGGTGATGCACACCTGTAATCTCAGCTACTCAGGAGGCTGAGGCATGAGAATTGCTTGAACCTGGAAGGCAGAGGTTGCAGTGAGCCAAGATTGCACCGCTGCACTCCAGCCTGGGCAACAGAGTTAGACTCCATCTCAAAAAAAAAAAAAAATCATCACCAGTTATTAAATGAATTATTTATTTTGGGAAAAAAAAATCCTCCCCAAACAATCTGTACTCTCTGCCATGCCTTAATGTATTGGCTGTTGATAATTGTTGCTATTTTTGTTTATAAGAAGCTGAGCATTTGGAAGCCAACAACATTTGATCATCCTTTCCATGTCTTACGCTACAATTCATTCACCTTGAAATCATTAGGATTAGTCTCAGTGATGGACTGAAAATTCTCTAGTGCAAGACTGAGGCACAGACATAGCCTGAGGCAGTTTCAAAATCTGACATGAAATTTATATCAAACTGTGGCACTATCAGTTAGCTGGGAGTTAGAAAAATATTCAGCCAGCCTAAGATAAAAATCATATCGAAGGTAAAACCTACTTTGAATGCCACCCTTCTTGCTGCTGCTGCTTTTTTTTTTTTTTTTTTAAGAGAGACAGGGTCTTGCATTGTCACCCAGGCTGGAGTACAGTGGTGTAATCATAGCTCACTGCAGCCTCAAACTCCTGGGATCGAGGGATCTTCCTGCCTCAGCTCCCAAGTAGCGGGACTACATGTGTGCACCACCACACCCAGCTAATTTTTAAAACATTGTTTTTGTAGAGATGGAGTTTCACCATCTTGCCCAGGCTGCTCTCAAACTACTGGGCTCACGTAATCCTCCCTGTCTCGGCCTCCCAAAGTGCTAGGATTACAGGTGTGAGCCACTGCACGCAGCCTTTTTTTTAAGAGGGCAATTTGTTTAAAATGTTATTCTATTATTTTTAGAGACAGAGTCTTTCTCTGTTACCTAGGCTGGAGTGCAATCCTAGCTCACTGGGAACTCAAACTCCTGGGCTCAAGCAATTTCAAGGCCTCACCCTCCTCAGTAGCTGGGACTACAGGTCTGCACCACCACACCTGGTTTCTATCCTCTACTTTTATCATATCCCAGTATTCTCATGCTGTCCAAAGTTCCAAATTTCTCCCCAGCTCTATCCCTGACTTGCCCTTTTCTCTTTCCCTGTGGAAGATATTATATTTCAATATTACCTAGAATCCTAGAATCTCAGAGTTGAAAGGGAACTCATGGGAGTTTTTCTCCAGTACATCAATTCTGCCTGCAACATTTGTCAGAGTATTTTCCAGCTTGAAATATTATAACATGAGAAATTCATGACCTTTGGAAGTAGTTCATTTCATTGTAAAAGATTTAATCAATTAAAATAATGTTTTATATTGAATCAATATCTTTTAACTATCAATTTCCACTTGTGGCATTTTATTCATTTGTGTGTTTATTGAGGAGGGAACAATTTGGAGGAATCTTTCATGGTAACTCTAAGGCTTTCCAGAAGAGAGGGTGGGGTGACCAACCCCATGTGAACAGAGAAAGCAGGAAGAGCAGTGCATGAAAACACACAGAAAGCCTAGTTGCAAGTAGTTCAGGGTAGATAGGTTTACCCCTCTGCTGTGGTATAAAAGTTTATGTCCTCCCAAGTTCATAAGTCAAAATTCTAACCCCCAGGGTAATGGTGCTGGAAAGTGGCGGCCTTTGGGAGATGATTAAATTCTTAGGGCAGAACCCTCATGAGGGTATTAGTGCCCTTATAAAAGAGGCCCAAGGGAGCTCATTTTCACCTTCCACCATGTGAGGACACTCCAAGAAGGTGCCATCTATGAAGCAGAAAGTTAGCCTTCACCAGAAACAGAATCTGCCAGTACCTTGATCTTGGACTTCCCAGCCCCCAGAACCATAAGAAATGCATTTCTGTTGAGTATAAGCCACCCAGTCTACGTTATTTTGTTAAAACAGCCTGAATGGACTAAGACACTGCAATTGCCTGTCTGTGTTCTGTTCTGGGGAATCCTTCCTCCTTTACCAACCACCCTGTTCTCTGGGGTTTTGAGTTACCAGATATCAGCTCTTACGTCTTCTGTCTGTCATCCCTCCCATATCCTTTCAGTCATGCTTGAGTCTTCCCCAGTATAGATGCCTTCCATCAACCCTCCCTGGCCTCAAGTTGCCACCCTCCTTTTCCATCCTTTCATAAATAGTTCATGAAAGAATAGTGGCTCCTTAAGGTGTGGTTCATTAACAACTCACACTACAGTCCTCGTTCAAAATGCAGCCTTCTGAACTTCGACTCCAGCACTAATTAATCAAAATCTGTGTGGCAATCTGTACTTTTTTTCTTTTAAAACAACATTGCTTGAATGTTTGAGAAACACTGAGGCACCCAATATTCCCACTCTTGTCAGGTCACTTTAAATAAGCTCCTGCACCCTCTCTTTACTAAAACTAGTCTCAAAGGGCATCAATGAACTCCACAGTGATAAATCCCACAGCCCTTTATCTGCAGCAGTTTCCCCTTCTTAAAGTTCCATCCTCTTCTTTCCTGAAATCACCACCCTTTGGAGATTTCCCTCCTTGCTTTTGTCTCTTCTTTCTCTGTCCTTTTCTCTGACACTCGTTTGTTCATGCTTTAAAATAAGTTGCTTCCCGGGCATTATCCATGACCCCTTTCCCAGCCTGTGTATGCTTCCTGAGGAGTTCCTCCAAATCATGACTCCAACTACTATCTATATATCTGTGTTCCCCAAACACCCATATTCTGCACCACCTCTATTTCAAGTTTTCTACTTGTCATAACAAATCATCAAAGTTGACATTTTAGAAATAAATTATTTTCTGGATCCCTTTCCCAAACGGATTTTCCATTTTTGGGTTAATAACATAGTGAGGATGCTTTCCACCCTCACAGAAAACCCAGACTCAATTGGTTTGAACAATAAAGAAAATGTATTACTTCACATAACCAGCATTCTGGAAATAAGCCAGTGCCTTGATTAGTTGATTCAGAGGATAAGTGACATCAGGCAAGATGCAGCAGCTTTTTCTTTTCACTTTCTGCCGTTTTCAGCCCATTGGTTTGCCCTCAGCCTAGCCTCTCATGAGATGGCTGCTGCAGTTCCAGGCATCACATCCAGACAAGGCAGTGTCCACTGGAAGAAGAGAGGGGCTATTTCTTTTCTTGTGTCTCTTCATATCAGCAAAGAAAGCCTTCCCCAGGAACCCTCTAGAAGACTTCTCCTCTCATTCCATTGGCCAGAATTGTGTTAAGTGCACTTTGCCAAACCATCTACTGTAAAATGGAAAAGCTTATTCACTGTGATAAGCCTGCCTCTCTTGCACCATATAGTTTCCTTGAGAAAGGAGGGTGTCTTAGGAGAATCAGGGTTCTGTTAGAAAAGAGAGAAGGTAGTTGAATCCATTATCATTAGATGTGGCTGATATTATCAAAGACCCAATTCAATCGTGGATTATATATACAAAGAAATTCTGAGGCAGACAATCTAGGACAATTGTCTTAGCTCCATGAATAAAGACAGGACCGTGCTCCTTATCAGTTTTCTGCTCTTCAGTATGAGGCTTCCATGTCACAGTCCAGCCCATTACACCTGCTAGGCTGTGACATGAAAGTAGGATTAAGGAAATGAGAGAGAATGGCTCAAATTATTTATTTTAAGGAGGCTTCCTGGATGTCCCTGGCAAGATTTCTGCTTATATTGCAAAGGAGGCTGGTTTTTGCCATTTTTCGCTTGATACATTGTACAGGGCCTTGTTCCCAAGGAACAAGGTCTGTTGGGAGATAACCAGCAAATCTGCTATGGGGTGAATGATTGTACAGGTAGCTAATAATGTCTGCTACTCTCACAATTCCCCCAAGCCATCCAAGCTGCAAACCAAATGCCTTTAATTGTTTCCTCATATCATTTGACATATTCAGTAGGAGACTAAGCCCCAATGATTTAGTCTGCAAAAGATTTAACAAGCCTTTTCTTTTATCTCAATTCCCACTGCTCCTGCCTTAGATCAGATCTTTTGATATCTGGACTCTTATAGCAGCATCTGACCAGTCTTCTGCCTCTAGACATTTATGATTTCACTCTATTCTTCACATTACCTTTGGGCTCTTTCTGAGACACAACCCTGATTTACTTAAATAACTGCAAAAACACTCTATTGTTCACGGAATAAAGTTAAACTGCTTTGTATGTCAATCAAAACTCTCAATACTCTGACCTCAACCAACCTCCCACTGTTCCCCACACTTTAGTCACACCAGGTGAAATCCTTTTAGACCCATTCATGTAACAATGATTTGTTTAGTGACTTTTGTTTTTATTATATATTACAGCATGCTGTTAATATATCATTTTCCTTTGCTGCAAATGCTGCCAAGTGCTTTCAGTCAATGAGATTTCAATGTACTTTCCCAAGTTGTGTCTATTCTGCAATGTGTATGGTTTATGCCATCATGGCCTCTCTTGTCATTTATTTTCATGATCTGGCAAAGAGTTTGGACCTGTGATGGCTAACTGAAGGTATACACATTAAATTCTTGGACTAAACTCAAAGGAACAAAGGGAAAAATGACAACCTGAACTTGAAATGAAGTTTCCATGGAGGGTCAAGGCAACTTCAAGGAGATAATGGAAAAAAAAGAGTAGCAACCATCGGATAATTAGGGAGAATAGATGAAAGTCCCTTGACATTTGAAAAGCATTATAAATGTTACTGCAGATCAAAATAATTAACCAGCTAGTATTTAAGTTAGAAGATGTTTAGTCTGGACACACATCATAACTCCAGGGATTGAAGACAATTAAGAACTAGCAAGAGCATGACACTGAAAACATAGTTCCCCAAATTTCTAATATCCTGTTTGTACTGATTTAGATAGTACTTTCATTTCCAGAAATACATCTCATCTTCATGTACTTACAGGCAGAAAAAGATTTGTCATGAAGCTAATCAAGCTTAAGGATAAGGACCCCTATCAGGACAGGTCCTCTCAGAGGTTCATGGAGGGGCTATAGCTATACTTCAATGTGGCTGTATAGATGTTTTTTTTCTTTAGAAAAAATAATTTTAAAGTGGCAGAAAATTGTAAAAATAGATGCATTATTACTGTGTAATCCAGAGAACCAAACAGTTTTGACAATTATCCCAATAATGTGCTTATAGCAAGGTGATTCCATTTAGGGTCATGTGCTGCATTTACTTTTTGGTCTCTCTACATTCCTTCAATCTGGAACAGTGTTTTAGTCTCCCCTTGACTTTTATGACTGCAATGTTTTTGAAAATTACAGGCTGGTTATTTTTAAAATGTCCCTCAATTTGGGTTCATCTGCTGTTTCCTCAGGATCAGATTCAGCTTATGTATTTTTAGCAGGATCACAGAAGTAATGCTGTGGTCTCATTGCATTTTTCTCGGGTGGTACATAATTTTCATTTGTCCTGTTAATGGTTATATTAACTTTGATTGTGATTGAGGTGGTGTTTGTTGGGTTTCTGTAGTTTAAAGTTTTTCTTTCTCCCTTTGTAATTTATGTACTTTGTGAGGAGATTCTTTTGTTGTTTAAATATTTTGGGTTTGTTTGTTTGTTTTGAGACTGGGTCTCGCCCTGTCACCCAGGCTGGAATGCAGTGGCACCATCTCAGCTCATTGTAACCTTGAACTCCTGAGTAACTGAGACTAGAGGTGCATGTCACCATGCCCAGCTAATTTTTTTGCTTTTTAGAGATGGGGGTCTCACTATGTTGCCTAGGCTGGGCCTTGAACTGTGAGGAGGTATCTTGAGATTAACTGAATATTCCAATCCCTATCAAACTTTTACCCACTAGTTTTAGCATTCACTAATGACTTGAATTATTACTGTAATGGTTGCCAAAAGATAATTTGCTAATTCCCTCATTCCATCTACATTTATTGTTTGATATTCTATTGTAAGTAAAAGATTTTCCTTCTCTGAATTTATTTATGCATTTATTAACATATCAGTGTGAATTCATGATTCTTATTTTATTCAATGAGTGATAATGTGTTATTGTCATTTTTTATTTTGATCTCAAATTGTCCCAGATTTGGCTAGCATGAACCCTTTCAAGTTGGCTTCTCTGAATTTTGTCGTGCCCCCATCTTCTTTGATCACATTTTGCTTTCCAAAATAACACAGTCTCCAGGCTTGTTTTCCCTGCTTCAAAGCTGAAATGTCATTGAGAAACCAAGAGCTGGGCATAAAGTGTGCTCATTCCTCTGGCCCTCTTGTTGCTATTCTCAGGCCCTCTCATATATTCTCCAGGGAATATTTGCATCTATACATATGTATATCTGTATTTGTGTTCATACTTTTCTACATATGAATTCACACTGATCCCTCCAATTCCAATTCAATACTGCAAGGTTCATTTTAGTTGTCTCCTTAGCATATTATAACTCCACTCTCTGACAGCAAGAAACTCGCCTACCAAAACCTCAATTTATTTACCTGTTAGATCAATTCTACCTTTATCTTGTCAATCTTCTCCCCCACCCTCACCCCAGCTACCTAGATGCCCACCTCGGCCCATGCCAAGACACACTTCACCCATAATTGACTTTCTTCTGACTTTACTTGGGCTCTGACACCCTACTCTGGGCAACCACTACCACCACCCCAGCCCATCCTACCCCGAGCACAAACTTCCTCTTTACCACTCTTGACTCCAACACTGTGCATTGGGCCTCATGGATAAACTTTTCATCCTTCTTGAGTTCAACATCCTACATCTAAGAATTTCCCCTCCCCCATTCCCCTCCCCCACAGATACCTTCTTCTTTCTCCCCATTTGGACTTCGTTATCCCGTGCTAGGCATCTGCTGCCACCACTACCCCCTAATAAACACACGCCTTGCTTGGTCCTGACTAATGGTTTTTGGACTAAATTATATAGGCAATAGGAGAGGGAGGGACAGAATTAGGGAAGGAAGGAAGGAAGGAAGGGATTTTTATGCTTTTATAAATAAGGGTATTGGTGATGTCTTAAATTTGGTAAAGCAAGATATTCTTAACCATAAGATTATTAAGGATACTGTTTCTTCCCACTTCCGCCTCCCCTCTGTCACATGAGCCCTTGTGTTGGGTGACATTGGAGTGACCATAAGCATTTTGGCGATGCAGATAAAAAGTTGGGTTGGAGTTATAGTTCGGATACAGTGGAATACATTTGTATGGAATACATATAATATTCATATTTATTTTGCTGAATGAAAAGCATTCATGTGTGATTTTAACAACATGAAACAAATCTATTCAATTGTAACCTGCACAACGCAACATTTTCCATGGAAGGTTGTGACAACGCAACTCTTAGAAAAGTGAAGACCAACATCTTATTAAGTTCGCAGACTGTGAGCCATGTACAACTCATTCCTTAATCTTCCTGGAGATTAATCCTGCCCCATGGTTCCTGAGGTTGTGGATTACTCTGATATTTTGTGAGAGATGTATGTTTTCTGGCTCATCTCCCAAGTGGATTATTTAAACACATATACCAACCTGGATTTTTTTTTCTAGATGTAACATTCTGATTGGCCCATATATAGAGCTATTCAAGGTTTGCAACAAAGATGCAAAGATGATGCAAAAAGTTTATTGAAAAGTTAATGAAGCTCAAAAATCATATTTAACCATAATTTCTCAGTCACTTATAAATATTTCAATAGAACAAATGATAATTTATAGACTCCTGATTTAGATGTGCATGAACGTACCTCCTTTTAGCATGTCTATTTATTAAAGAAGTATTAAAAAATTCAGATAATGAAACAGGAAATGTGATTTAAAAAGAGTGATAAAATCTATAGGAATTACTCTGACACTGACAAGTAATTCATTCATAAGAGATAAATTTTGAATAAAAGTAATAAAAAGGCTTGTGGATATTGTTTGATAACCCAATTAATGAAGAAGAGTAAAGCATGTGAATATAATGGAAAAATATTAAATTTCTTGCTGATTTGACACAAAATAACTGACATCAAGGTAGATACAATAAAACGCATGATATGCCACCATAATGAAAACATTAATGACAACAGGCTAATGATGTCATTAATTCAAAGAGAATTGAAATTAATCACTGCCAAAAGAAAAACCTGTAATGGCGTGAAATCTTATCGCTCATGTATAAAAGACACTTGATAGATGTTTCCCCAAATTAATAACACTCCTAAAAATTTACATGGCGTTGCTAACAAAGAGTTTGAAATTGATATACATTTTTTCCAAACACGTAGTAATAAACATCAATTTTTACTAATCATAATAGGGAAATCAATGTTATCTTTCTTTTTAAATACATATTATATGGTAAAACTGTTGCCATATAAAGAGGCTAGCAAAGAGTAAAAGCCCCCGAAAACTGTTGGGAAAAAAGTATTATAGAGTTTTGTTAGGTAGATAATTAATTCAATATTATTTTATTTTTCTGGATTTTGTGAAGTTTCTGATATTTGTCAGCTTTTACATTTGTAAATTGTTGTGTTCTTCTAAAACCTTCACTTTAATATTTAATGTTATATTTATATTTTTTATTGTTTTTATTAATGAAGTCCCCCCCAAAACAGAATCTCCAGGCCCTACATTGTCTGGATTTGCCCCTTATGCTATTTATAGTATTTAAACAGGTTTCCAAGCTTTAACTCATGCTGTTCCCTGTGTCAGGATCTGCCGCTGCCCCCTTTTGTTACTTATTATTTAAGATGTAATTCACAGATAGCCTCCTCTGTGAAAATTTTCAGCCCCATTCCCACCCATCCTCTCAACAGGGCTTTCAGAGAGTTTTTCTTTTTCTTTCTTTCTTTCTTTCTTTCTTTCTCTTTCTTTCTTTCTCTCTCTCTTTCTTTCTTTGTTTCCCCTTCCTTCCCTCCTTCCTTCCTTCCTTCCTTCCTTTCTCTCTCTTTCTCTCTTTCTCTCTTTCTTTCTCTCTTTCTTTCTTTCTTTCTTGATGGAGTCTCGCTCTGTCTCTCAGGCTGGAGTACAGTGGCGCGATCTCCGCTCACTGCAACCTCCACCTCCCAAGTTCAAGCGATTCTCCTACCTCAGCCTCCCAGGTAGCTGGGATTACAGGCACATGCCACCAGACCTGGCTAATTTTTATATTTTCAGTAGAGATGGGGTTTCACCATGTTGGCCAGGCTGGTTTCAAACTCCTGACCTCACGTGATCTGCCAGCCTCCGCCTCTCAAAGTCCGGGGATTACAGGTGTGAGCCACCATGCCCAGCCTATATATCTTATTTCTAATAGGATATGTAGTTATATCCCTTTTATCCCCCAAAGAATGTGAACTCCTTCAAGGCAGGACAGTGCAACATCGTCCCCAGCTCCCGGTTTTTTGTCTGTTGGTAAGATTTGCTAAATACTGGTGACTGAATGAATTTGTAAATGAGTTGCAATGTTACAAAATAGGGTGAAATTTTATGACTCACAACTGTCAATTACCGGAGATAATATGGTCCTTTCTTTTTTATCGTGTTACTTAGATTTCTGGGTTTTTTCCTGAGCTCTTTTGTGCATGTAATCAAACTCTTATGGCAGGTCTTCTGTTGGTGGAGAAACACTTGTGCCTTCTAAAGCTGTTGCTAGAGTGTCTTTTACAAAAAAGAAATTTACAGGTTGAGGGGGTGCAGAGAGAAAGCAGGGTCCACAATGCTCAGGAGAGCTTATCCTTGTGGACAGAGGAACAGAAGCTTCTGAAAAGAATTTATTTTTGTTTCCTGATCTGTACAACAATCTATTAACTTTTCTTCATATACAATGAGCTTTTTTTTCTGCTTACGTTTCCCAGTCTTTCCCAGTTTTGTGGTTAGAGAGACACCCATTTCCATGTGCAGAACTGCAAGCCTAATGTATTGAGTACTTTCCATATGCCAGATGCCTTCTACATGGATGTGTATATACACTGGGATATTTCATTTCCCATACTCTGGGATATTTCATTTCCTCTCTAATATTTAGCATGCTCCCTTCGCCTATTTCAGCTCACTTGCACTGTTTAATATCCATGTGGGTGTAACTGCAGAAGCCACTTGTCAGGCTGGCCTGCCACTGATATTCCTGTTTGTTCTCATCACAGGCTCATGTCCAAGCAGACTCAGGCAAAGACATACCTGTTTTTGCTCAGGCCTTTGATGCATATTGTGTCCTAGATTGGATGTGTCATCACACCCAGGGACTCACCTGTCCATCACCTTCTGCTGCACATTGCAAAATTAATTGGAGCCTCCATCATTCATAAACAACATGCTCTCTGCATCTGAACTTTGTTTGTCAAAATGGGGCAGCCCTATTATCACTGTGTAGTTTTATTAGTTCCTTGTGCTTGCACTCAGTATTCATTCATGCATTCATTTATTCATCAATTATAATTGGACACTTTGTATGTGTTAGCAACTATTAAGATATTAGGGATACAAAAATTCATAAGATTAGGCCTTTCTCCTCAAGAGCTTCATCTATGATTATAGAGGTATGGAAAGCAGAGGGGTTTTGGAGTCAGAAAATCTTGGGATTGTATCCTGACTCTGCCCTCAACTAGCTGTGAAAGAGTTTAATCTGTTTCATCTTAAGTTTTGTCATATGTACAATGGGGAAAATAATATCCACATTCCAGTGTTGTCGTTTGGATTAAATGATATAATTTTCAAAGCATGATTAAATGGTAGATTAGAGAATTAAATGGTAGATTAAGTCATGCAGACATTCCAGGGTTTTCTCTATTTCAGTTGGAAACACACATTTTTCCTTTCGAAAAAGTGTAAGGACTGGAGCTACCAAGAAGCACCAGAGACAAGAGAAGGTGTCAGAGTGCCAGACCCCAGCCCAGCACCAAGAGAGGCGAACCCAGCACAGGGTGGAAGCACCTCCTTCTTTCTTCCTAACCCTGCCTGGCATCAGTGCTCAGGCCCAGACTGGCAGCAGTAGTGGCCAGTACTCAATAGTAACCCTGACTGGGAGAAGCATCAAAGACAGAGAAGCAGTGACGGCAGCCCCCAGCCCCAGAGCAGCAGCAGTGTTGACAGCACCCAAGAAGGGACAATTCTGGAAGTAGAGGTTCCTCAGATTCCTGGCTTCCAGGCACTTAACTCAGCAAAACTGACCTTGACATCAGCTCTTGACTGCAATGATCTATCCCTTGATTAAAAAAAAAACAAAAAAAGAGTCCAGGGTTGGAAAACAGGTGGGAACCTGGATTCCACAATGATTCTTCTGGGTCCAGCCAGGAACTTTGGGTTTCACTGAATTTTTATGTTTCCTGTAACCACACACCACTGTCTTTCCCAGTTTTGTGGTTAGAGAGACACCCATTTCCATGTGCAGAACTGCAAGCCTAATGTATTGAGTGCTTTCCATATGTCAGATGTCTTCTGCATGTATGTATATATACACTGCATCCTCACAATTCTTTAGGTGAGTGTTGTTATCCCCATTTTACAGATTAGAAACCCATGATCAGAGAAAATGTAAGAGCCTTCTTCATGACCACACAGGGGAAGACTTGGTTTTCAATCTGAATGCCTTACCCAGGCAGGTTGCTTCCATTTCCCACTTTATAGGTGCTCAGCTCTTATGGAATGAATTTTGAATGTATTTTGGGTCTCCTTCCCTCTTCACAGTGCCCAGGAGATTCAAATATGGGCACTTAAGGTTTTCATGGCTATTACTTACTTTGTCATCTTGCAAGGAGGGCAATAGAACTGTGGATTGTGCCCTGGGGAATTGTTGAAAGTGCTGTTCAATGACCTTGCTTCACTTCAGATAACTTTCTCTTTTATTGTGAGTGTGAACGTCTGTGCACACATCTATATGTGCATCTGACTTGCTGCCTGAAGTAACATTTCACCAGAGGGGACTGGAATTTCTTCATCACAAGTGGAAACAGTGAAACATTCCTCTCAATGTTTTCATCAAGAACCTTTCCTGAATGAACCCACTAGGTTGTTCATTGTAACACAATGGCTATATAGAATGTTTTATTTATTTATTTACTTATTGAGACAAGGTCTTGCTCTGTCACCCAGGCTGGGGTGCAGTGGCACAATCACTGCTCACTGCAGCCTCAACTTTCCAGGCTTAAGCAATCCTTCCACCTCAGCCTCCTGAGTAGCTAGGACTACAGGTGCACATCACCACACCCAGCTAATTTTTGTAGAGACAAGGTTTAGGCCAGGTGCAGTGGCTCATGCCTGTAATCTCAGCACTTTGGGAGGCTGAGGTGGGTGGATTGCCTGAGGTCAGGAGTTCGAAACCAGCCTGGTCAACCAACATGGTGAAATCCCATCTCTACTAAAAATACAAAAAGTAGCTACACGTGGTGGCATATGCCTGTAATCCCAGCTACTTGGGAGGCTGAGACAAGAGAATTGCCTGAACCCGGGAGGTGGAGGTTGCAGTGAGCTGAGATATTATCATTGCACTCCAGCCTGGGCCACAAGAGCGAAACTCCATCTCCGAAAAAAAAAAAAAGAAGGTTTCGCCATGTTGCCCAGGCTGGTCTTGAACTCCTTGGGGTCAAGTGATCCACCCATCTTGGCCTCCCAAATTGCTGGGATTACAGGCGTGAGCCATTATGCCTGACTTAGAATGCTTTATTTTAATGTGTATTTCATGTTTCATTCTGCTTTACATTTTTAAACATATGCTGTCTCCCTAACTAGATTAAATATTTCTATAATAAGAACCATTCTTTCGGTGCTATTGGTACCCATACTGAATCCTGCAGGTGCTCATTAAATATTATTGCTTTTGAAGCACCACGTGTGTTGAAGTGGGGTGGGGGATGGAGGAGAGGAAGCAGTAAGAGGAGCTGGGCTTTTAAAATAAAAGTCACTTGGAAATCTCACCTGTAAATCCCAGGGCCACATCAGCCTTGGGGAGGCTAGGCAGGCAATGGACCAAGAGATTTTTCACAAGAACGTCTGATCCGGCTCCTCTTAGGAAGCTCCAGCCCCCTACCAGGCCTTTTGCAGTCACTGAGGAAATCCTCAGAAGGCTCCCAGAATTAATCCTCCTGGCTGTGACGTGGGAGTCTTTCCCCTCCCCTCCTCCCACAGTACTTGTTCAGATATCAGGTGGTTGTGTAGATATCCAGCAAACAGGTGACCACAGTCTTACCTTTGTCACACATATCACACTGGCCAAGGGAATCCCAGGTGGCTGATCTCAATGACATTTCCAGTGTGTAACTACTGCAACATATACTGACTGCCTTCAAGCTGAACTGAGGAATTTACCCCACTCACCACTTGGGTTATGTTCCGTTATAGGCCACGGAGCCACCCTGCCTTACCTGTGTCTTACAATACTGATGATCAGCTTCTTATTGAACATGTTCCTCCCTGGGTAAGACCAGGCCCATTTGAAACCTGAGCATATAAACCTTGTTAGCCTCAGAATTACCCCTCCCCTCTGACAATGACCCATTGTCCTTGGACCAAGCTTACACACTTCAACCTTCTTTGGGTCAATTCCCTCCCATAAAGTTCCACGATTCTTCTTGCAAATAACTCCTTAACAGGCAGGACTGCCCTGCTGATCCTCTAGACATGTTAGTGGAAGATTAGGATTTGCAGTGGCCTACTTGACCCTAGTCTCACTCTACAGTACTGCTATGCATTGCTTTACATCGGCTCCCTTTGGTCATTTTGAACAGTGTTCTAATGAATTTCTGTGTACCCCATCATCGCCACCTTCAACTCCCTTTAGCCACATCAGAGTTATAAGTGGGTTTGGAATCTTTTCAGGTTGTATCAAAGAGTTTGGAAAGCTAGTTCATTTCTAAGCTTTTATTTTCTAAAGTAGTCCTTAAGTTATTTATTTAAATAAAATAATTTCAAGTAGTCTGCAAATTAAATTATTTAAGCCACTAATCCTTGATAGTAAATCCATTAAACTATTTTATCCTAAGTACAAGTGAAATTAGTTATTAGTAAGGGTTATCCCATTTAAGAAAAAGTTACTGAAGAGTTGGAGACTTGGCAGTCAGCCAGGATGAAGTAGTACTTTTTCTTTTTTTTTTTTTTTTTTTGGAGACAGAGTCTCACTCTGCCGCCCAGGCTGGAGTGCAGTGGTGCGATCTTGGCTCACCACAACCTCCACCTCTTGGGTTCAAGTAATTCTGCCTCAGCCTCCTGTGTAGCTGGGATTACAGGTGCCTGCCATCATGCCTGGCTAATTTTTGTATTTTTAGTAGAGATGGGGATTCACCATGTTGGCTAGGCTGGTCTCAAACTCCTGGCCTCAAGTGATCCGCCTGCCTCGGACTCCCAAAGTGCTGGGATTACAGCATGAGCCACTGTGCCCGGCCCAAGCAGTAGATTTTAAAACTCTTACACTTTTTTTCTTTTAGAATAGAGTCTAGGTTACCCATTTCTAAAGTCTGCAGATTTCTCAAAGGTCCTCCTAAGGGGTTGGTGATATTCTCATTGAGGCCAAAATGAAAATTTGAGGGACATAATTGCCTTTGAATATTTTGAAAATGTCTACATCAGGAACTCTACTGGGAGACAAACTAAATTTTTGTCGCTTTTTCTATACCTTTTATATCCTTACCCACCAAAGAAAGAAGAAAAAAAAACATATTTAGAATTATGTTTAATTGATTCAAGCTTGTTTGTTAATTTGGGAAATTTGAGAAATTTGCTTCAATTTTTGACATTTAAATTATGAAACTGGAATCTTGAATGTATAATCTTAGTTGTTATAACACAGCTAATCTTGGTTAAGCTGGTAATGTGTTGCTTAGACAAAGACAACTTAATCTTCTTATTCTTTATCCCCAAGGAGATTATGCATATGTAATCAGAAAAAGCCTGTCTAAAAACTGAACTAGAAGTCTTCAAGCTTTATGATATTATGAACTTTCCCTAAACTCTGACACTGTCTGTAGCAGCTCTCTTAATTTGGATTTTGTCTATATGTAGTAAGTGTATAGAAGTGAATTGTGATATTCTTTGTAAGTTTTTCTTTAACTAATTTGACTTATTTTTATTTAACCAAATGAAACAAACCAAGAATATTCAGGTGACAGTCCTTGTTTCAGCAGCTTAGAAGAGATAACCCTATTGGACAGAAAATAAGAGTGATTGTCACATGGTCCTGAACTTTGGTGACTTTGTGAAGCTCCTAAACTTTGGTGACTGTTCATAGCAGTAGAAAGCAGGCAATTCGACCAGGCATGGTCGCTCACGCCTATAATCCCAGCACTTTGGGAGGCCAAGGCAGGCGGATCATCAGAGGTCAGGAGTTCGAGACCAACCTGGGCAACATGGTGAAACCCTGTTTCTACTAAATATACAAATATTAGCTGAGTGTGGTGGTGCATGCCTGTAATCCCAGCTACTTGGAAGGCTGAGGCATGAGAATCACGTGAACCTGGGAGGCAGAGGTTGCAGTGAGCTGAGATTGCACTACTGCCCTCCAGCCTGGGCAACAAAGTGAGACTCTATCTCAAAAAAAAAAAAAAGAAAAAAAAGAAAGAAAACAGGCAAATGAAGGTCAGATGGTCACTCAGTGAGTCAGACAGAGGGAGATGGAGGCTCACTGACAGCACTAATAAACACAGAACTGAGGCTGCTTGGTAGAGGGTGTCATTGCATTAAATAATTATTTTAAATAATTCATGCAAATTAAACTATACCTGTTTTTTAGATAAACCAAGAGATGCTAAAATAGCACTCACCTGCCATCCGCATCAATGATCATCCTCCCCAGACTGAGACAAGAGACGGGAATCTGCCATGACCCAAGTCTGTCTCAGATCCCTTGTGAGCACCTAGCCATATTTAAAAGTTCACTATGACTCCTGCAGTGCTAATAAGTTATTTTATCTGCTGCTCAACCAAAGAAAACCTGGCAGTGTCGAGGTTTGTAAGAGATGGTTGGCTAATCTCCATCAGGTGCCTTCCTGGGGAATTTTCAAAGGTTATTTTGAACACCTCCATTTTGTCTTGAGTTGATTTTAGAATACCGTTCCTGAGTAATTTGCTATCCCAGTATACAATCATCACTATTATTTACATCTGTCCCTGCTCCTTTCATCTCTAAGAGAAAAAAAAATTCTGTGACATCACTTCTCTGTTCCATACATTCTTGTTTTAAAATATTGGACTACAAGATGACTGCTTAGAAGCATTTCGAGCATGCTTCATTCACCTAGAACCAAAAGAGTGTATAGACAAACATACTTTGAATACATTATCCGAAAGGGAACACCAGAGTTCAACAGAAAAGTGAAAGGAAACTCTAAAACTGAGAAAAGAGAAGGAAACTGTCAGCTTGTGTGGCCAGGACTGACCAGGAGCCAGAAGTAAGTCCCCAATATTTATGTGGTCCACTTTCCCACTGGAGAATCATACAATCCAGGCCACAGGTGTGTGCCTTGACCCTCTGTGGACTGGGAAGTAAGTGTGGCATGAGCTCCAGCCACCAGCTCTAGAACTTGGCACCACACCAGGATCTGAGCAGGATGAGAGTTGCCATGGAGGCTTGGTCTTGAGCTGGGCATGGCCGCTTACACCCCAGGGCTGAGATACGGACTAGGCAGGAACTTCCTGGTCTGGTTGAATAGCTGAACAACTGGGATAGGGGAGGGATTCCCTATGGGACTAAAGCATAAGAGGAACATAAGTCCCCCACCTGTCAGTCGAAGCTGTGGCCACTGAGACGACCCCCACAATCCCTGAGGTTGGACTTCAGTGTGGCAGCAGTCACTTCTCAGCCAAGCACTCTTCAGTCAAACATTTATGCCTGACCTCTGGCCTTCTGGGTGACAGAGGTTAGGCATAAACCCCCTACCACCACCATCTCGTCTGGCTCCTGCCTACCAGCACCATCTACTGACCTGGAGGCCAGCCTATACAGCTAATTGCAACCCCTGCCAATACAAGAACACAGCACTTGGAGACTAAAAGAGCATCTCACCACCACTGCTACTGCCATCACCCATGCAGGAGTTGGTGATGGTTGCCAGGAGCTCAAGAACCTGCTCACTCACCCAATATATCACTAGTACAACCAACATCCAAAAAAGCCATGCCAAGGCTCAAGAATTGACCTGCCTAAAACTACCAGCACAGGTGCCAGCATATGCCAGGTCACAAAGATAGACATGCTTAATCCACCACCATTACCGCTGAAACCTAAAGAAGGGTTCACTGACAGCACCACTTCCAGTCCCCAGCACAACTTCACCACAGTGTCTACCAGTAGCTTCACCCTAATACACAGAGGAAACCACAGATACCACTAACATTATTTATAGCCAAAGAAATCATACAGAGTCTCCAACATTTCACACACCCAGAAGCAAAACCAAAGGGCCCTACCCAACCATCATCATAATCATATCTTCAGGGAAAAAGTCCTCCCCAACCAACTAAATCCAAAAATAAGAAGAGGCGACTGTTATACCAGATGCTCAGAAATCAATATAAAGACACAGAAACATGAAAAACCAAAGTAAAATGATGCTTTCAAAGTAACACAATAATTCTTCAACAATAGCTCAAAACCAAAAATAAATCCTCAAAATCTCAGATAAAGAATTTGAAATATGGTTTTAAAGACACTCCATGAAATGCAAGAAAAATCTGAAAACCAGTACAAAGAACTCAGAAAACCAATACAGGATATGAATGAGAGAATTACCAAAGAGATAGGTGTCTTAAACAAACAAGCAAGCAAACAAACAAAACAGAAATTCTGAAACTGAAAAATTCATTGTGGAAATACAAAATACATCTCAAAGTGTCAACAATACAATAGACCAAGCAGAAGAAATAATTCAGAACTTGAAGAAAGTTCTTTTGAAATAATCCAGTCAGACAAAAATAAAAAAGAATGAACAAAGCCTTTAAGACATTTTGGACTGCATAAAGTAATTGACCTTATGAATTACCAGTATTC